>NW_024045131.1:107784-142759 GCF_012273895.1 Zerene cesonia | reverse complement strand
CCGCCGCGAGCCGTTCTCTCATACATTCCCTTTTTTTTTTTTAATGTTAGTAACACCTTATTACAATTAATTTAAAGCTCAAAATCTATTACACTTAGCATAAGCAGTTACACGATGCACGATGTGCTCACTAATGTAGGGGAATTCAAAAACTATCAATAATTAATTAATCGTTATTGTTATCCTTGAATAAAGCTACCCGATATTGTACAAAAAAACTTGCTTTCAAAGTTAGTGTTTTTCGAATCTTATTTTAAATGTAGAATAAAAATTGATTTAAATTAAAAAGTATCCATAATCTTTTTTTAATATCCATGAAATGAATTGAAATTGAAATAAAACTATGAAGTGAAACGAAATTACTTTATTTGTCCAGTAAATTAATTTTTATTAGTACATAAAAACAGTGCTTACGCTACAGAGGCTTTTCTTTAAATTGACATGATATTCTTACAAGATAAAATTGAAATGGGTACAGTAAATACCCCACACTATACAAACTTACACTACACTATACTTCATTGTACTTCATCACACTACACTCCACTGCACTGCACTAGAGTGCACGACACTACACTAAAGTATACACACACTAGAGCACACTTAACGCGGTAGTACTGAACGCCTCTGGTTGTGCAGGAGTGGTGCTACGACTACACGAACCCGGAACATCCGTTCTACTACGAGAACTACGAGAACGCGCCCACGCTCGAGCAGAAGGTGAATTTATACTCTATTTAATAGATTTCGTACTAACGTAATTTTAACATTTTTTCCAAAGTAGATGGTAATTTTAAATGGAAATTTTGTTTTATAATGCTACATTGAAACTTAATACAATAAAACGACGACTTCTGAAACACGTTGCTTTCTTAGTGAGAGTGTGACACACACGGGGGCCCTTTCAAGTCTTTATAAAAGCAATGCGTGTTCTTTTTTCTGTAATTTAATGCGAAAGCGGGCAACTGAGCTGGCGGTTCGCCTGATGGTAAGCTATCACCACCGCCCGTGGACAGAGCAGAGTACGGTACACGATGTAGTGTGAGGTGTCGGCTGAGTAGTGTTTTGACGCGTTGCCATGGCGACCGCAGGAGATCTTCATCAAGGAGTACCTGAAGCACGCGGGCGAGCCGGACGCGGCGGAGAGCATCGACGAGATCAACCGGCTGCTGGACGAGATCGACGCGTTCGCGCTCGCCAGCCACCTGTTCTGGAGCCTGTGGTCCATCGTGAACGCCAGCAAGAGCCAGATACCCTTCGGCTACTGGGTGAGCGAGATAAAGATTCGGTGTTTTGGGTTGTTTTGATGTTGATGCATCAAAACAATTATTTATTATATAAGACTTGTTATAGAACCACTTTAGAAATCGTCACAACACAGTTTTAACATTTACCACCGGTTCGGTAAGCTTTCTACAGAGGAAAGCCGGCAACAAACTCTGTAGTTGATGTTTCCAATTGTGTCCATTTTTCATTTTAGTAGTTCCTGAGCGTTGCGTTCAACCGAACAAAATTTTTCTTTTTTTTTTTTAATAATATTAGTGAATAGTTAATGGATGAATATGAACGTTACCAGGAGTACGGCCTGTCCCGGCTGGAGACGTACCTGCGGCTGAAGCAGGAGCTGATCAAGAAGGAGAAGTACGGGTTCCCGCAGAAGAGGAAGATCTGCGAGGTCGACATTTGAGGCGCCGCCCGCGACTGAGCGCGCACTGCACTGCACTGCAGTGTGTTGTGCACTGCACTCTACGGTGTACTGTATCGTACGCTGTGGTGTACTGCACTGCCCGGTACGCCAGCTTAGCGTACTGCACTGTGTCATCGAGTACTGTAATGGACTGTTAAACGTACTGCAGCGTACGGGCCGCCACTGTGCTGTATCATACGCCACTGTGCGGTGGCGCCGCGCCGTCGACATCTTATAAATATTTTCGCCTCAACTGTGTACAGAAATCTGCGATATCTGTCTGTTCCTCGGTATACCTAAAATATTACCAAAAATATCGTTATTTAGATATGATAAAAACTGTTTTTGGTTTAAGTATTAATTATTAAACTATTGCAATGTGTTTTATTTCAAAAATGTTTGTGCAATTGTGAATGCTGTGGATACAGCTATTGGCATTTAAAAATAATGAAATAATAATTTTTCGAAGTATTTTCTGATGCCAAGTCAAGCAATAACGTGTAGTGAACTGTGAGCTTTATGTGTTGCTCTCGAGAATCGAATATTGTATGTACTTATACAACAGCAGTTCTTATTAATATTATTGTAAAAAAAATTATTTATTAGGTATGATTTCTACAAAAATATGAGGAAAATTATTTTTATTATATAAGGCCGTTTATAACAAAGCTTAATAAACGGTTAATAAGTGAGTTGTATTCATTTTGTAAATAAATTATGGACTATTAAAAAAATCTACATTATTTGTTAAATTGTAATACGTAAATGATTAGTCACACATCTGTATATATACAAAATAAAATAAAAAAAAAACACAAAAATATTAACTTCCTCGTACTGTTTGTTCAAATAGATTTGTAGTAAGTCAATCGCCTTACAGCTATCTCTGTCTAACTCGATACGATGGACAAGGACGGCACATCGCAGCGTCGTAATTTTGTACATTCGTCTCTCTCTAACGTAGCGAAGTAGACAGAGACGGCTAGATATCTCTCCAACGGGAAGAGAAATGAATATATTGTATATAGTAAAAATATGTAAGTCGTTATGTGATATAACACATGTACATATAATTAATTATTCGACTGCAGTGTGACGTCGACTGCGACTCGACTCCGCCATCTTTGTTTTTCGTGTAACTTTAAATTGAATCGACATTTTAAATGATCATTGACACATGTGACCAATATGGAAGACTCTTTATTTTCAAATATAATTATATTAGGCTCGCGTATGTAGTAATATCGAATAAATAATGTAAAAAAGTGACAATCGAGTCAAGTGAGAGAACTCGCGCTAAAAACTCGCTAATTCAGTATTCGCACAAACATTCCTTGTGATCGCCTATTCGCCGTCTCGCTCTCGCCTGCGTAACGGCGCCACGGTCAGAGCGGGATGGAGCTATTTTGGTATTCGGCTTTTTGAATCATTCGATATGCGGGAGAGAAATGAGTGCCTTTGGGTGGAATTAATGTTAGACGACGTAAAATAGTTAGATGGAACTAAATACGGGGATAGACAAATTTTTCGTATCACTTTTTTACGACTAGCTGTTGCCCGCAGCTTCGCACGCGTGGACAAAATAAATGATCGTAGTACTGACTTTTGTCCCTTATTTTACCTCCTTGGGGGGAGAATTTATCAAAATCCTTTCTTAGCGTAGGCACCCACGTTACAACATCTATCTGCATCCCAAATTTCAGCCCGATCCGTCCAGTGGTTTGGGCTGTGCGGTGATAGTTCACTGTGTCAGTCAGTCGCCTTTGAGTTTTATATATTTAGATTTCCCGTAGTACAATATGTATGACGACGCATCGCCCTGTTGGGAGGATAATTTTTAAATTATTCAAGTGATTTAAAAGCGATTTGTTCAAATTTTGAATTTCGATGTAATCAAAAGAACCTGTAAAACTACCACGTGGGTGAATTTGTGACAAATCTGTATATTTGTAATATATATGACTTCCAGTGTCCCGACTATGCACTCAACTATGCTCAATACAATACTAGATGGCGCTGCTCGCTCTTCACTATGGAAAACCCTAAGGAATAATAATTATTTCAAACCTCGAATAGCGTTCGCAAATTTTATTTGTTGTGTAATCTCGATGATTTATTGTAAATGAAATGTTTGCCAAAAATCGAGTGAAAATAGGTATTTACTATATAGTAATTGTAGGTTTTGCTTTTTTTTATTAGTTTGTACATTTTTTTTAATTTACTCTAAAGATAGCATTCTACTCCAGTAAATAGAGATATGAAAGGTACAACATATAACATTTTTGGGGATTAGCCATTATTTAAATTAGCTTCAATTATTATTATTATAATCGATTGTAAGATTCCAATAATTACAAACCTAGATTAGCGCCAAAATTTTAGTTTTCGGCCGCTTGCACTCGTCTCGCTTGCACACAACATAACAAGATAACGTGCTATCTCGCTCGTACCCGTCATGTCGTGTGAACAATTTGAAATTATTGACGCCCACATCACAATAGAATAAGAGACGATAAATCTAAACATACAATACCCTATTCATTGAAAACTATTTATTGAATCGTGAAAGTTTTTATTGACAAATTTTTTGACAATGAAACCTTTATTTTTATAAAAATTTGCGTCCGCATTTAGTCATTAGTACTTATTTAGATGCAGCTATTTATTTTAAAATGGTGTTGGTTTTCCAAAGAGGGTTGTCAATTTATAGATTTTTCGTGATTATTATATGTTTTTTGTTTACATTTAAAATGTATGAGATATATGATATTTTATATTAAATTGTATTAATATTTATTGTGTATTTATAATGATTTTTTTGTTCACTAGTGTCAACCCTAAGGTAGTTTTATCATTAATGAAAAAATTCCTATATATTTTTAAGCTTAGTCACAATACTCTATCATGGATTTTCGTGGAAATTGTGTTTCAAAAGTTGTAGATTGTTTATTGAATAAAAAATGTAAACTGTTTGAGCCAAATAATAGTTATTTAAAAATTACAAAATATTGATAACATTAAATGGCGGATAGACTTCATGTACATAACTGTAACAATTTAATCATGTTTTTTTTAAATATATGAATCCGATATTTTGTACTTTGATTATTTATATTTAATTTCAACCAAAAACCTACATTTTTATTGAGTTGGGTGTAATTGTCTATGTCTCTTGATTTTGATATTTGCTGGATATATATTTTCTTTAAAGCGTTCTATAATTTACTTAAAAAAAACCTTTTTTTATTTTATGAGTCAGTTATAAATATCGTGGCGGGAAGTGATCGCTGTACAGACTACAGAGTACTTACGTTTGTGATAATTATGTGAGATGCGACTTTTGTATAAGTTATGGAATTTAATAAATTGTTTCAAATTAAAGATGTTTTATTTATATTGTCTATTCGAATAATATATTATACTTTACATATTTAAAAATAAAAGTTTACCGTCATGTATTAATGCTACCCAGTCACTGAAACTGTATAAATTAATAAACTTAATTATTTTGTATGAGGTCAACAAATATAATATTTGAGCTGTCAAGTTGTTAGTCAACCTCGATACTGTTTTTCCAACTGCTGCTATGGGTTCAGCACAATATCATAATGTTTTTCAAGATAAAATAAGGTAATCTGATACTTTTCTAGCGATAACAGCCTATCAATGATTCACAGAATGGTCTCGGTGAAACTATACGAATTGCCTAAAAACCAGTCAAATCACGTATGAAACGGCGTCGGGGCGATCTAATGATTTGTTACCTATATCTTGGGTAACTTCGCTTTGGGTGCTTTTGTTAAAAATAATAGCACCTGTAAGTATTCCTGAGTTTATACGGGAATAAACGAACTAAAGACCTAATACATGTATTTTTTTAATTATTCAAAGGAAGGAAGGCAGATAAGAAAAATATTGATTCCAACAAATAACACTTGACAGTCAATGGGTGTACAGTAAAAATAACCCGATTTATTAAGTAAAAGTTTATTATTTACACAAAACAATATTATGTACTATATTATTTACATTATTTAAAAATGTAACATGGCAACAAATAACATGTTTAAGGGGGCTACAAGAGCTTAAGTGACGCACGCACACATGGAATCAACCAATCAGCGGCCTCGGCTGACTGTCGGTACACAGAGCCGCACGCACACATCTTCTTGGGAGTCTTGGACACTTTTTATTATCGTAACAAATGAAGCATTATATTTCCAAATACTATAGAATTTGCATATATTCTAAAGTATACAATTATCTGTTTTATTAATGCATTGGTTCTCAATATGCTTCAAGGCATAATAGAACACTGTTTTAGCTCGCACAGGCCCCTTTAACAAAAATGATAACTAATAATTTGACATTGTATGACAAATTTAAATAGAAAGACAACAATAGACCAAGAGTAATATTTAAAAAAAACATTTCTAGACTTTACATTTCCAATTTTTAAGGATAAAAAATAAATTTATATTAATATAGAGATGAAGAAAGAGTATGAAATGCTAATTTGGCGTTTCATACTCTTCCTTTACCGTTTCTTTACCGTCTATTTACCGAAACATATGTACATTGTATCACTCACTGTCAGCTTATTCTAAAATTATGTAGGTTTCTCTTTCCTCTTCCTACTTTCAATTTTGCATACCTAACATTGTTACTTGATCAAAAAGCAAAACAACAAACTTCAATTGATTTAATATAAGAATTAATTGCAATAAAAAATAAATTTTTAAATTAAAATATCAATTTTGAGGGTTAATTTGACTAAGTGTTAAAAAGGAGTAAGAGCTGCAGTGGAATATGCAATATTTTCACATCTCATCACAATCAATCAACATTCATTAGCATAATTCGATTGATTATGATAATTATCAGTGGATTTATTTCAATTAGAGAGCAGTATCTCTTCATGCCACCACACTTATCCTGTAAGTTAGATTAAGTTTGAAACTTTACAATATATCTTCTAGCATTTTGTATCCACATCATAATAACTAACGCAGTTATAATATTCACAATTCTAACTACACCTCACTCGCTATCACTGCAAGTGCTCACTCATTTTAATTGTATCCAGTAACATTGGCAGAGGAACTTTTAACGATTCAATTTTATCATCACTAACGATCGTCACATCCGTTTTAATTTCACTGTGGTACCTCTTCACGTGTATGTCGAGCAGCGAGCGCCGTACCGACATGTACTTGCAGTACGAACATTTGAACGGCTTGTTCCCCGTGTGTATCGCCTCGTGGCACAGCAAGCTCTCCTTCCTGGCCGCTTTGTAATCGCAGTAGCTGCATTTGAGACCCTTCCCCATGTGCATGACCGAGTAGTGCTTCTGCAGGTCGTACTTCTGCTTGCACGAGTACGTGCACATGGAGCACTTGAACGTGTAGTGGCACTTCTGGTGCATCGCGTGCTGGCACTTGAAGTAGGTCGCAAAATCGCAGGCGGCGCACGTCAGCACTCGGTCCGACTTGCTCCTCTTGTTGTGGAGCGCGATTTGGTCCTTCGTTTTGGTGGAGAAGTCGCAGTTGCAACACTTGTAGGGGCGGTTCTGGCTGCCGGTGTGGTGCCGCTGGAAGTGGCGCTGGACCGCCGCCTTGAACTTGGACGTATAGTTGCACATTAGACACATGAACGGCCGCTCCTTGTCGTCCGACTCGAGCACTTGGATGCTGTTCCAGTCGAGGCAGTTGGGGTCTATTAGATATTGGTCCTTCGAGCTTTCGTGCTCTTCTTGGTAGGGGATTTCGTGGTCGATTTCGGTGTGCGGCGGGGCTTTGGGCGTCTCCTGCTCGGTCTGCAGCGACTTGTTCCTGTAGATCTCACCGAAGTGCCGCTGCCTGTGCTTCTTCGACTCGCACATGTACATAGTCTCGAAGTCGCAGTAGTCGCACTTGATCACGCTCTTCTGCAAGCTGCGCTGCTTGTGCGTGTTCAGCCGCCACCTGATTTTCGTTGAGAAATCGCAGAGGTCGCATTTGTTTGCGCCCTCCGATATCTCGTTGTGTATCTTCGCCAGGTGTCTGCTTATGTGTCCCTCGAACTTGGTCACGAATGGGCACTTATCGCACTTAAAGTAAACCCCTTCGTTGTGGATTTTGCCGTGCTTGATGAAGTTGTGTCGGTAGGCCGTCTGATAGTCGCACTTCGGGCACTTGTGCTGCTTCTCCAGCTTGTGTTTACGCTTATGCGCGTTCAAGTTCCATCGGTAGAAAGTCACATATTCACAGTTTTCGAAGTCGCATTTGTACTTGGCTATGGCGCGTTTCTCTTCGGCGGTCAGCTGGTGCCGCATTTTGCGATGTCGGTTAAGCGCTGTGGGGTACTTGGTCGTGTAGCCGCAGAGGTCGCAGCTCAGCGGGTTTGCGTCTCTGTGACTGATTATATGGAATTTCAAGCAGTTTTTATATTGCGTCGTGTAGTCACATTCCTCGCATGATAATAATTGCCTTTTACTCTTTTTTGTACGCTTCTTAACCTTACTGAAAACAAAATTTTGAATTACATATTAATTTTATTTTGAGTTATATATTAAGATCAAAAGTGTGCTTAGTATAATTATAGTAAGACAAGGCATGAATAGTTTAAATCTTATAGCACTAGGAATTGATAACAAAGAGAGCAAGTGTTACTAAACAAAAGATTTTAAATATTCTTCAGCTAAAATTTGATTGAAGCCTTACCATTCACACACTCTTAGGAGGCTTAGCTTAATGATAATTCAATTTCTTGCAGAAGAGTAAACAAAATCCATTAAATACTATGAATAGTGCAACTTTGCTTTATACTATATAGTGATTAATTCATAAGCAGTTGCGGACTCACACTAGAGGCTCCTCAGTGGACTCGCTACTGGAGTTCTGCGATCCCTCCACCTCCCCCACCTCCACCTTCACCCACACACTGGCAAACATGTTGGTGACCTCATTCTCATCAGGCTCACTTGTTATCAGGTTACTTCTGTCGTCCGAGTCCGACATTTTCTGGAATAGCAAATGAAATTTATTGAGAATAGACCAATGCTAAAAGACATGAATGTAATATTGTTGACGTTATAAACATACAATATGATATACATTGGTCATAACGTTTTCTAGTACTTTATTTGAGTATTATTTATATTATAAACACATTATAAATAGCAATTGACTTTTATAATGTAATTTACAAATAAATGGAAAATTTAAATTTTTTTACAATAGCACATAGAGAAACATAGAATTCAAAGCTAAAATGCAATATGACATTTTGTTCTTAATATGAACAAAATTGTTTTAGCTTTTAGCACCTGCAACACAATAGAATTTCATTTAGTGCGTAGGACAGATATTATTGGTAATTAACAAAATTTAAAATGTTGTAAATATGCAATAAAGTTATTAATATAGTACACCAGGCAACCTCATTGTTTATCAGTGATCTCTATGCGGGTGGCTTAGAGAACTTAAGAAATAGAGCATACATAACATACATAAATGAACAGTTAGATGGGACATAATACATGAAATTAAATTTGAAGGAAAAACTAAGTTAGAGAAGTGTTTGTGTAGAAGAGTCCTGTGATATTAAGACTATGGTATTATTTAATATGCATTATTGTTGGTAGAAAACTCTGAAAAGCATGTTTATATATTGAAAAAGTTATGAAAGAAATCACCAATAGGTTGTTACCCATAACTGCAGATATAACTTTGTTTTATAGCAAAATACAAGAGTGATAAAAACAGTTTAGTAATCTAGATAAGCAAGAATTGTTGTTGTATATTTTAACGTGTATTTGTTCTATATAATCCCGTGGACAGCAAGGATAGTGAAGACAAATTTCGGTTTGTAAATACCCATTTCTTTGTAAAGTATTTACTAAAAGGCTTGCTTTGTTATTTCAATTAATTTCTAGGCCTGTAGCGTAGTAAAGGACAATTTTAACTGCATTGTTATATCTAATGAGCTTGCTAAATCCAAATTTTGAATACCACAATAATCTTTATGTAGTTACCTGTTTATAGGCGGCGTAAACTAAATAATTTTATCGTAAATATGTACCTATCAACTGAAACGTTTCAAGGTACTTTTTGGTTTCCTAATTCGTTGGCAGACAGTGGAGATATAACCACGTATATTATATAGCTTCATCTATAGGTTATTTACAAAACAAAAATATAAAAGTAGGTAATGTAGATACCTACTCAAATTCCGAGGAATTTATTGAAAAAAATCAATCATGGCTATGTTGCGTTCAATACGATGAACTCCTGTTAAGGCCACAAATGTTTATTTTTATGTCTGATTATTTGTGACTATGTTAAAAAAAAAGTCAATACGAAGCAACATAAATGTTTTTTGTGATATTGAGAATAAATTTAATCTAGTTTTGTTTTTTGTGATATTGAGAATAAATTTAATTTTAACACATTTTTATTTTTAACTGAATGAGACAATTTATCTGAAATTGGAACACACCTTTGCAAATGTCAAAAAAATTTGGTAGGTAAATAGAAAGAAAAACATTGCTTTCTTGTAGTTTTTTGCTCATAATCAACACAATAGTACAATCTAAAATACATATAAAAAGTATGATAAATGGTTTCTGTAACGAAATAACATCGTTGTATTCTTTATCAATATCTATCAGTTTTGTTGTTTCAAATATTCACAGCGACTATACCTGTACTGATGGAATTTTACTGCATAATATGCTTTATAATGGTTTATCTTTTACTGGTAATTAACTGCGAATAAAAATTCGTAGCAAGTCACCAGGATTTGCTTATTATTTACTTAAAATTCTACATTTATAATATATTATTTCGAATTAAATACACAAATCATACATACATGAGCACTCTAAATATACAAATTATAAATGTATGGTGCCTACCTACGTACTAATATAAACAAAGACGGCTCTATTTAATGAATTTTCCTTGTGTATTTTTAATCTATCTTTATTAATAGCTCTGTGTCGGGTTTCCAATAAATAATTTGTCAAATGTCACTGAAGAGAAACAGCTGATGTTTCATGTCAATTTATCGTAATTTGTATAGCTCATTTGTAAATAAATAAAAGGAATAAAATTAAAAAATGTATACCGAGGTGGACGTTTTTGTGTCCAATTACACACTTATTGACCCAGAAATATATCAATTATGGATAGAGGGATGTTCTTGTAAGTTTATTGTTTGTATCGTTACATTCCTAAATAAATTTCGTAATGATATACGTTTAATATATTTATCATTTACTTCTTAATGTATAAACACTAGCATGATTTTTTCGTATAAGTAGCTGATGGATTTTCGTTAGTATATATATATACCATTAGAATGCTTCTAATGGTTAGCAACATATCATAATATAAGTACGAAATTGTCAGCGAGTGAGGCAGTATCGACTCTACACCAGCGCGCTGCAGCCAAGCAGACCGGCGCCACGGTGGAGCTGATAGCTAGCGACGTGCTGGACCATTATAGGTGTGCATTGTTACTAAGTCATTTTTATTATGATATGGTTTATTTTAATAACCATCGCTAAGAGAGGGGGTTTGTAAGTTTTACGTTTTTGTCTGTGTGTGTGTGTATGTCAGTCTGTAACTTTCAATAGTTTCTGTACTATGGTTCATAGCTATTTTGATAAATAATAGAATAGCAGCATAGCAGTGCTTACACACAAATGTTCGCACATTATTACAACTACTATACAGATACACAAATAAATGGCCTTGTGCACACAGTCATAGGTTTTGATAGTGAAATTACGCAATTTAGCTTCAAGCTTATTTCCGAATTGCTATGCTATAGCCATTCTTATACAATGAATTATATTACATTTAAATGTTGATGATTTGCAGGACATTTGCTTTGCTGGAGCGTCTGCTCACGGTACCTTCCAAGCTTTCAGAGCAGATGATCTTCCAGATAGACGAGCCCACCAAACAGATGCTTATTGAGAAGTAAGCTATAATAGTACTTCACTTTACATACAGGTTAAAGATACTTAAACAGATGTGACAATTGCTTAATTATGTTAATTACTAGCTTTTGCCCACAGCTTTATTTTCATTAAATTTTTAGTCGTTTAATAGATGTTTTTATACACATAAACCTCTTGAATCACTATCTATTAAAGTTCCCATCAAAATCCGTTGTGTAGTTTTAAAGATCTAAGCATACGTACAATAGGAACAGATCTGGGAAACAGCTGGGTTACAGCTAGTATAGAATATTTATTTCATCTGTTCGCGAGTTTGTCATTGAGCCCCTCCTTAACAGCCTTTGAAGAATTTTTATTTGCCTTCAGGTGGACTTTAAAATGATTAAGGCAGGCAAGAGCTAATTTATATACAATATGTTTATTTTACATTTATATATTAAATATAATGATATGATTTTGCAGGTACTATGAGTTGGATGATGCAGTAATACGAGAATTACTTGGAAGGAAGCTTTCTTCGCGACATCGAAAAGATTTGGACGAGGTGAGCTGGCTTCAGTACTCATTTACATTTACCTTCAGTGTTATTTAATGCCTTCGATAATATTTTCATTATTTAGCTACATTGAAATAATAGTTTTCCCAAAAAAAAAAAAACAGAACTATATTCTTATTCTTAGAAATTTTAAATGGGACCATACCGGAAGCATCAGTTTCCAAATATTAAACGATTCAAAAAAATCTGTTCACAGCTATACTGAATACTGATATAAGGAATTTATGAGGTCACATAAACCAATTGGTAACTTCACCCTTTTTTTGGAATCGGTTATTAAGTAAAGATGGCAAAAGCAAGCGTTGTGCTGTTGCAGGTGTCGGACCGGTCGGGCGCGCCGCTGCGCTGCTGCCGGCGGCAGTTCGACAACGTGCGGCGCGTGTTCAAGGCGGTCGAGGAGATGCCCGGCAGCGTGGTCGCCAACGTGCGCGCCACCTTCCTCATCTCCGAGCCGCTCGCCAGGTGCACACACGCACACACGCGCGCGCACACACACACACACACACACACACGCACACGCACGCGCACACGCACACGCACACACACATACGCACGCACGCACACAAATACGCACGCGCGCGCGCTCACATACACACACACACACACACACACACACACACACATTCTCTTGACCTCATCAAATACGGATTTCAAGAGCGATCTAACGTGCAATTATACTTAATAAAAGTATAAAATAAGATGTATTTTCAGGAAGTACGGCGCCGTGGTGTTCCTGGCGTGTATGCGCTTCGAGACGACAAAGCGGAAACTGCAGTATTTGTCCTTCAACGACTTCTTCCACTGTGCACAGGTTGGCTTTAAAGTTCTCCGCTTGTCGCTATTTCTGTTCTTTAACATCGAAAATATCTCTAACTAGCTGCTGCCTGTAGATCCGCTCGCGTTGTTAAAATAAATTATCACTTTCATCCCCTATTTTCTCCTTTTGAGGGTAGAATTTAACAAATTCTGATGAATGAATTATGAATTTTAGATTTCACTCATAGTATAGGTTTTTTTTTAAATTTTTAATATTTTATTTCATTACATATCTACGAGTTAAATATCTACAATTAACTGTAATCGAAACAACACTGCATGTCTATATGTATGTTTCCTGTTTTTAAACAGGTATTGCTGTCTCTCTTGTAAGGTTCTGGAAATTGTCCTAAATAAATAAATATGTATAATAGTAAGATAAAGATTTATATGGTGTTTTTTTATTGATTTTATTGAAATATATGTAAAAACCTTGCGAACAGGCGATAATGGGGAACTGGACGTACAGCTGCACGGGGCCGGAGTACTACGACACGGAGATGGACCGCGAGTTCCTGCTCGAGCTGCGCGACCTGCGCATCCTGCTCGACAAGGAGAAGGAGCACAAGCAGTACGTCATACGCGACTGACTGACTGATGACTGTTGACTGACTGACTGACGACTGAGTGACTGGCTGACTTACTGTTTCATTGACAGCGTCATATGTCGTAGGACTATCTGTCTATGTCTGTCTATTTATAAGTACAGTTGTTTTCTTCATACTTTCTTTTCATAAGTTTTAAAATATAACCTTAGCTATTCCCAGATGGTAAAAAATGGTACCAAAAGTCACCAAAATATTATCTTGATAAAAAAATAATAAATATTATCTTTATTATTTTCATAAACCAGCTACTATATTCTATTATTAATTATTCTTCATGGATATTAATACATTTTTAAATTTTCAGTTTGATCTGCATGCGGTTGAAACCGAAGCTTCTGGAGAAATCATATCAGGAACTCGAACTTAATTTTAGGTAAATCCATGTTATCTTTAAAACATTAACCAGATCATTTCTGTAAATTAAACATTCTTTATATAGAGTAATTGCTACGTAATATATATGATTTATACACCCCAAAGTAATGGTTAATTTTATTTCTGTTTGCCCCTTTGTATTTGTGTTCATCAAGTAAAAACCATCAGTGCCTTTTTGAAATAATTCAATGGCTTTAACTTGTTAGCCACATTTTATTTCAAAAATATATTTATTATGTATGAATGTATACTTGTACCCTTTTAAAGTAAAAAATGAATACGAATATATCATTAAATGAGGTATCATCCGATGGGATCTTAATAGGTCAAAATTTCAAAATTACGTAATCGGTGAAACTGCGAGGCGCAGCTGGTCTGTTTTATAAAAACCGATAATATATAAAAAAATGTTTGCATCGATCAGATTGTACACGCGTGCGCTGGTGGGTGTGGCGGTGAACCTGCACCGCGCCAGAGAACTGCGATCGTTGTTTGTGGATCTGCTCGAGAGGTGAGCCCGTCAGTAAAGCAAGACATTAATACAATAAACAAATATTTTATTTCCAAAAAATACACAGAACATTTACAAATCAAGACCGTACAAAGTAAAAATATAAAATTAAAGAAATATTTGTTAAATTTCAATTAAAATACAATCGCCAATACAACATTTTAATATCAGTCCTATGTCTATCCAGATGTATAGAGCCGCTGCGTCTCGGCAGCTGGCCCAAGACCGACCTCGCGCAGTTCCTGTGCGCCTACGAGCAGTGCGCCTTGCAGATGGATGTACTGAGGTATACAGACATTTCCGTGTAGTCTTCATGACTTAACTGATTCTTGAACATTTATGGATTATAAAAGATATAACAACGTGGACGGTTATATATTAAAATAAAATAGGGAAAACCGAAAAATGCAGATTCAAATCTCGCATTATCTAATCTAATCTAATCACGATTAGATCTTTCAATTATTATGTAAACATTTCAACAAAACATCGCCTGTTTCACAAATATTGGATTCGTTCTATTTTATTACAGTCTACCAGTTAAAATTACAAATATGTGTAAAATGTACAAACAAATTTGTTAAATATCCTTAATATGCATTGTACCCATGTTTGTGTTACCAGAGAGGCGGACCTGAAGTCGGTGTGGGAGCGCTACATGCGCGTGGTGAGTCAGTGCTTGCTGACCATGTACCACACGTAGTGCTCGCCCGACGGGCTCCACTGACCGGACAGGCGGTGACCTGAGACGGACTTGCGAACTTGTGTCGAATGGATGATTTGTTGTTACGTTAGGTTTGATCATCCAATCAATATCATTAGAAGTAGTGTTGTTATTATCTATATTAACATCATTAATATCCCTATCATCGGTAGCTTCTTCATCACCTGCAAATGAATGACTATAAATATACTGTGTAAATGTGACAAGTAGGTAGGTAAGTACTTATACTCTAAACTTTTAAGATTCTGATCAAATGAAATTGAGCAATGTTTATAAGATAATTTTTCCGTGGGCAATATTGCCACGTATTGTATTGTCTAAGGTTTAATTGTTCGTCGTTTTGTGGATTGTAATAACAATTATTTATTGTGTTCCTATTAAAAGTATATTGTGATTGTTTATTATGTCGTTTTATTTTCTTCGTTTTCATTCAGCTGTACGAAATCTTTAAATGTATTAATTTTTATCCGACTTCCAACCAACCAACCAATTCATTGTCGTAAATCTTGGCGACCTACGATGTCACCGCAAGATTGCAAGCACTTAAGCACCTTTTGAGCAAGAGAGAGGGAGAAAAAATAGTGACAACTTTAATTAAGGCCAGTTCAATAAAACAACGATATAAGGACAAATACCTTTTATTTAAATTTCATTGTGCATATTTCGGTAAATATAAAAAAAATATCGCAAAACAAAACGTAACCGAGCGTGCATTCTTGTAACGTAAGACAAACTCAGCGCATCGCCTCAACATGCTCATTTAAAAAAGGGCCTAAGTATATAACAACAACTTTATACATAATTTTTATTTGTCAAAAATAATTTTCTCGACTTTTTTAATCTGTCACCGATATAACTATGAGACGGAAGCTGTTCGTAGACTAGAATGTGTTCGGAACCGCGAGGTTCCAAGCGATGTAACCAGCTCACCCTCCCGCCAAACGCAGCGCTGACAGCTGTCAACTAGCTGACGGCTGTCATATTCGCGTCCGACGGTCACAGAAACCGCCCAAAAATTACCAATAAACCTTACCGCTAGATACTTTTTAATTATTACATACATTTTCTATTCTAAGCAGCGGAGACTAGAGTTGAATGGCGTCTACATAACGTATATATATATAATAATAATAATATAGTTTATACATATGTATAGAACTCGAAGATATTAGACTATTGGAAATTAAATTAAACGTATGAAACATCGTTGTTCAATGCTGCCGCAATAAAATAAATATTCTAATATCATCGAGATTCCCGTGCAACACTAATAATAATTAAGAAAACAGATTATTAATTAAATATTAAAAATTTTACATCTTGGAGTCTCAGTCCAACCTCGCTCGCATACAGTCGTAAGTATACTCGAAGTGACACCGAGCAACTTCTACTTGTGCCCTCAAAAACGCTTGCAATTACACTCTCATTGCAAGTGTTCCCTCCCATTAAATAATTAGCAAAGCCCCACATACACTAGGTCACTAAAATTTATTTTCGCGATAAATATATTTAAATGTGAACACTGACGACATTAGTAGCCTAGTGTATACGCAGCTTTTACGTCATTGCCTGCATGAATGAATAGAGAGCTAATCGAAAAATGATTTATAAATGCAGGCAATGACATGACATTACAATCCAATTCAATCATGTCAAACAATGTCAACACAAGTGACATTTAACATTTCAGTCATTCCTAGCGACCTTTTTTTAAAAAATGCGTTAAATCTAAGATAACCCATATTAATAAACCGTTCTATTGTAGTAAATATTCATTTCCATTACCAGTAAAGTGTACGGGATTGTTGCTTTAACGTTATTAAAAAGTTATAATTCATTTTGGTACAATGTCATGATCACATCTTCTATATAATTGTATTTTCTATATTAAATGAACAGTTTTTTTTCTAGATTATATATTCTAACTGTTAAAGATGTATTAATATGGGTCTTTCGTATATCTTTAAAAAATTAAATATAGATAAAGAAGTATTCATTCAAAACATTCAAACGGACACTTATTTTAATCTCAAAAAACGCACCAAACGCAATATTTCACGAGTCATTACAACAATACGGAAATGCTTTTTTTATTAATTTTTTCTTTATCTCGTACGTGACTTTAAAATACTAATCCGAAGGAAAACATTGATATGAAGATATTTTAAATCATCTACTTGTATGATGATTTAGGTTAAAAATTCGATGGAAGTTAAGAAAAATATCAGCGTTAGGTAAAGCGAAAAGCTTGGAAAACAGTCTAAGGCAATCTATCGCACCACTTTGGTATCAGCAATGTATACAAATTCTATGACGTATTACAATTATTTTACAATCAATAAAATTTTCGACGTAATTAATATATTTGTTGTCTCCTTTTTATATTTGTATGTTCCTTTCGCTTAATTCCAGCCTTAGAATAATAAATTATAAATATATTAAAACCAAACTAAAATAGTGAGCGTTTAAGTCTTCAATATAATAAATATAAATAATAAAAAAACTAATTTTTTGATGGCGTAAGTAAGCGTAAAATAAGTTTTATCTACCGCGAGCAATTGAAATACGACCACAAAAGATAATTTTTATTCATTTTAAAAATTTAAATCTGAAGTAATTTAAATCAAACGCCGCAAATGTGTAAAATAATGTAATAATAAAGATATATTTTGTTTTCATAATTGTCCTATACTATAAATAAGTATGATTTCAGAAGGTAAGCTTAACATACTCGGATCGATGTATCAGCGAGCTCTTGTGATGCAGAGGAATTGTTTATTCTACTTATAATGTAGCGTAGTAATTGTAAAGTTAAATTAAGGTGCGCAGACGTAACGCTGTATTTTTGTTCTTTTTTCTTATGTAGTATAGTATGTGTAACATTGTAAGTTAGCGTATTAAAAATAGTTTATTGGGATCATAATTTATATTTTTAGCACATGGAATTGAACGAGCGCTGCACAGTCTGCGCAAAATAGTAATCCGCTCAAAAACTCGCTAATGCATATCTCGAGAAATCGTAATATTTTTTACATTTTATAAATTTTTATTTATTATTAAACGAAGCTCAAAAACCGATCAACAGTTCTTACCTAACGATTGCGAAGGCGAATGTCCTATCTAAGAGATCTAGGTTTTAAAATTACACGACAACATGTCATAGGGTCTGAGATAATGTAAAATATAGTCAAGTGACATGGGTAGGTACATGGATGACACACAACGGGTAAACCATCCAATTAACTATATTGAATTTAACGACACTCATAAATGCTATGTTCACTAAGACGACAAAATCTGTAGAATAAACGAATCAAATTTGCACAAAATTTTGCGTCTCACCGCGCAGTTTGACTTATCGTGTAACCTCAGAAATATTACACCAGAAATATAATAGTTATTTCATAAAAACAATATTAGAAACATGTATTGATTGCATCTTAAAAGTTGAGAATTTTAACCAACTGTAAAATCAAATCGAGGTAATAGCTTACGTATTGAAACTTTTCATTATTTTTATATGTCACTTTTGAAGATCCTTGTAACTCTTAAGAATGTTGTAGCCTTAAGAGCAAGGTTCTAGGACTTTATTATAAGACATTGAAACGCTATAAGAAAGACAATTGTAATCTTATGTTATGCCCAAAGAAAAAACTTTTTTTATTAAAATAACAATTATTTCAAGTAACTATAAATTCTTAATTTATGAAGCTGCATCCGTTCATACGTTACTCAAAAAAATTAAAATTGCGTAAACTCTAGACATTATTAATAGAAAATTAATTATTTCAAAAATTTTATAATTCCCGAAACAAAAGCCTCTCAATAGCAATTCAATTATTATTAAAATTAAAAATTTTACCAATTATATTACTGAGTATCATGCCAAATGACGTCACGATGAATGAGTTTTTGGTTCATTAAAAATGGAACCTTCGACCGTAATTTGAATAAAATAAGTTTAGGAATCGAACATAGGAATT
Source organism: Zerene cesonia (assembly GCF_012273895.1). NCBI lineage: Eukaryota > Metazoa > Arthropoda > Insecta > Lepidoptera > Pieridae > Zerene > Zerene cesonia. Next base: position 123,550 of record NW_024045131.1, on the reverse strand, counting down.
CCTAGTTCTATGTTCTTCAAAATTTAAGATTAATTAAAAACATTATACCGCATCAAATATAATTTCAAATTACATTTTACATTATTTGTGCACCATCGTCACCCAGCATTAACTAAAGAACATAGACTTATGTATTCACAACCAAATTGTTTTTCTTCAATCATTAACGAATGCAGAGTGATCACAGCTCATTGCATCACGTAAAATAGCTCGTTATACGTAAACGCTACGTAACGTTACCTTTAAAACATCGTTTAAGATATAGCTTTTCAAATTTAAAGTAATATTAGAAAAAAATCATATGTCATATAAAAAAATCGCATAGTCAAACAAGACGGCACCCATGACATTTATATCAACATAACACGCATTGACATGACATTTTTGACATGACACCCAATGTCAAGTTTTGTGAAAAGAATCGTGACGTCATTTGTACATAGAATATATAAATAGCTACGTTCACGAAAGTATCGCTCTGATATATTCGGGTGAGTGACAATATGTGGTTACATATGACACGTTGAGGTACGTATGTCGTCTCGCTGCCGTCACACCTGCTCGTCAGATCCTGCTGACACATATTGTAAAGTTAATTAATCGTACCACTTAAAAAGATTGATTATCTAATTTATATTATAGCAATAATAACAAAAATTAAAACAGTGCGAGGCCATAGGAGAACTAATATTCATATTAAGAAAAACTGAATCTTCTAAAAGAAGTTCCCATGAATAAGTTCGATAATATATATCCGCAATATCTAAATTCTAAAATCAACAAAACAAATTGCACAAATCATTTAATTCGACGAGTGCTCGGATGCAACAAAAGCAGACTGCCTGAGTCAGCTACTCACTGAGCTAGGGCGCGATAGACAGCGGGCGGAAGCGCCTCGCGCGCGCCGCGTTGTGCGCCGGCGGGGCTGCCCCCGGGGCGGGCGGCACCGGCCCCGCCCCGCTCGCCCCGCTCGCCCCATTCCCGTTCCCGCTGGCGCCAGCGGGGCCGGGGGCGAGCGGGGGCGGCGGCGGGGGAGGTGGAGAGGGCGAGGAGGAGGAGCCCGAGCGCGAAGGGGCCGGCTCGCGCGGCGCGCTGTTCGCGCGGCTGCTGGCGTGAGGGTCACTTTGTTACTCTCTTGCGTTTCATATCATGCGTGTACAGTTTATACATCTTAATATATATAAATTAAGTGTCATGTTGTTTGCCGGCGATGGACTCCCTAAACTACTCATATAATTTTAATCAAATCTGCACACCATGTGCAGTTTAATAAACTTACAGGATACTACTTTATATTGTTTAAATTAGATATAAACAAATGTCATAGTTTATCTAAATATTGACATTATGAGCTCCAAAAACAACATAACGTTTTAATCATTGTATAATTATTTACACTAATGACTAGATTGACATTATTTGCAATAATTGAATGTTAAAAATACATTGTATTTTCGCCGAGTGTTAACCAATACTTACTTGTTGACGGCCTGCGCGGCGGCGGAGTGCCTGTGCCGCGGCCGCGCGAAGCGCAGGTTCAGTTCCCGCGCCGGGTCCGCCGCGTACTTGTCCGCGTTCTGGCGCCGACGACGCAGCGCTGGAAATAGTATTGTGTCATGAGAAAACTACTTCCTTATTTTGTATGAAGTCGGTTGTGTTATGTTGAATGTGTAGGAATGCGTGTTTTGGAATTAATCTTTAAAGGTTGTGTTATTTAATTGCAAGCTTGGTCAATATCAGTGCAAACAGACTACCGCTATGTAGGACCAATGGTGTGACAGCTTAACTGCATGTATAACTTTCAGTTTCCAGTTTAATGCCAAAAATAATTTCAATAACTAAATCAGATTTTTGAAGTGATAAACTTCATGGCGGATGATTTCAAATTTAACTGGTAACCCTTCCCTCTTTTTCCCATATTACTACTACGTATTACAGTAACATAGACGGTAGGTAAAGGTAGTTGTAAGCTCCCACTCTCCCTCCCCCCCTCACCGGGCGTCAAGTCGTCCACTCTATGGGTCGCATCGTTGGCGTGCGGCGCGCCGGCCCACGAGGCGCACTTGGCGAGCCGGTTCTCCCCCGCGCCCCCGCCCCCGCCCCCGCCGGCCCCGGGCACGCCCCCGCCGCCCCGCGCCACCGGGATGCGGGACCCGCTGCCCGACGAGCGCTGTGGGGAGACAAATATTGCATACTAGCTGTTCGCCAGTGGTACATATATAATGTCACTCAGTCAAGATGTCTGACACACTATATGTTAAATAATTATGTGACATATATTAAGACGTTTCAAATAAATCCAATATTAACCAAAAACTGGGAATACAAAGATTCTTTTACCTAGTAACAATAAATTTTACCTAAACATTTTTATGAGAGGATAAAAAACGAAATTAAAAATACATATATAGGATATAAAACAAATATTTGTTGATGTAATAACACAATAAAATAGCTTGAGTATATTTCACGTTACTTGACATGAAATTTATAAATACTCGACTTGAAAATAATTCATGACATTTTTTATGTGACCATGACATTTTTTATACATCTCCATACGAATGCAACAAAATACTTACATCTCTAAGGCTCGACGCGTCTCCGGCGGCGCTGCCGTCTCGTCGAATTGAACTGCTTCTGAAATATTATAGAACATTATAAAATTAACCTTTAGTAAGAACAAACAAAAACTTATTTGGTTACACTTGCATAATCTTCATATTATGGCTACATGACATAATGTCATTGACATATCACGGAACGAAAAAGAAAGATAACACACGTATATGACCTTCGCCCAAAACCGTTCAGTCGTTTTGTCGTGATATGTAATGATGGCAAAAACTTTTGAACTTTTATAACAATTTTATTGAATAACAATAGAATGACCTCAGTCAATCGATCTGATATAGCGATCTTCATTATTGCCGTGTTACTTGAGAAAATTTTAACTATTAACCGACTTCAAAAATGCGCAACTTTATCAACTTGACTGTATTTTTTGTTAAATTTAAGGTTAGGCAAGTAACGCGGGTTCGAATCCCGCCCCGTGATCGAATTTTTCTATTCTTTAAAAAAAAAAAAATTTCTCATATATTTTTTGTGTTTGTAGCCTCGTAACTTACCACACAACGATGAATCGATTTTCATTATTATTTTTATATCTAATCACTAGCTTTTTCCAGCGGCTTCGAACGCGTTTAAATTGGTAAAAAAACATCAAAATCTGTTGCGCAATTCTAAAGACCTAAGCCCACAGACGCACGAGGCGGGAGGCGACTTTGCTTTTTAGCATGCAGTGATATAAGCGAATGAATCACACCTGTCCTGTATAGCATCGAGTCTGGTCCTCTCTAGGGCGGGGCTGTGGCTCTTGTCCGCGCTGCGAGTCGACGAACTGTATCAATATGATGTGATATAAAATTAACTGTCTTATTCGTAAAATGTTATGACAAATCGAAAGGCTTAGTACTTTTAACAAAAAACGTTATTCATAAATGCATTTAAGAAAAAAAAACTGTTTTTTTTTAACAAAAAACATTTTGACAGTGTTTTAGTACGTTTATAGTAGAAGTATTTTTTTTAGAGTTCCGTACCATAAGTGTAACATAAGACCCTATTACTAAAATCTCGCTATCCGTTTATTTTCCTCTCTGTCTGTCTGTCCGTTCGTCTGTCACCAGTCTCTATCTCAGGAATTAACTCCCCCCCCCCTTTATACTTCTTTTAGTCTTGATATTTTTAGTTGTGTGACAAAGTGTCGAGGTGATAGTGATAGTGCGTGTGTGTATCGCTCACCGCTTGTCCCGCTGGTGGTCGGTCGCGTCGTAGTACACGGAGGCGTCCTCCGCGCGCGCCTCCCCCGCCGCCCCCGCCGCCCCGCCCGCCCCCGCCGCGCCGCACACCACCGACTGGATGCGCACTGCAACCGTCGCGCATGCGCCGTCTTATAGTATCCACCGTCACCAGTTTTTTTTGGTAAATATGTTTAGAATTCGTCAAAATTGTATTTTGAAGTGGATGCGAACTTTAAAAGTAATTTGTTTGTATGTGTTTGTTTGTAAATTTTTTACATTTTGTTATCCTCATCCAAGCGGATACAAATTTCTCAGAAAAAAATCGTTAAAATCAGCTGTTCTCGAAACAAACTCGTAAGTGGTACAGTTACCACGCCTTTAATTAAACATATACGAAAGGGGTGTATGTACACACGATGTATTTGTCCGTATACAATACACATACTGTGTATCATTATGTAACTGTGTTTTGAAATCATCGTCAGCAAAGTTGCTAGTGGGTCGGCTGGTGTTAAGCGCTACCACCGCACGCGAACTATTGGAGAGGTGTTAAGGTCGACAGCAAAATTAAAAAATGGATTTCCGTTTTCAAATTGAAAAGAAAAAAAATTAATGACAGGAATAAAGAAAGGACTGGGAAGGGTAAGGAAAAGAATGTGGGTCTCCGGCTTCCCCACTGGCCGTACGAAACCCAATAGCATGCTATTAATTTAGGCCGGTCTTCTGTGAGGGTGTGATATTTCCCCGGTACAAGCTGGCCCAATTCGTGATGAGCATGCTCGATTTTAGTGTGTGTATGTATACGCATATGAGTTATAAGTGTATGTATGTGTGTCTGTCTGTCTGTGCGTGTGCGTGCGGGCCACTCACCGGAGTGCGGGTCCGCGGAGCCGGGCGCGGGGCGCACGCGGATTTCGAGGCGGCTGGAGACGGTGGTCTCGCGCGCGGGCGCGGCGGGGCCGGCGGGGGCGGCGGGGGCGGCGCGCGCCGGCGACGGCGGCCCGCTCGCCCCGCTCGACCCGCTTGACCGCGACACGCTCTGAGGGCACGCGCAAGTGCGCTCGATCTTTATATCTGCTTGTAATACCGTGTGTGTGTGTGTGTGTGTATGTGTGTTTGTGTCTGTTTCTGAAATTCTCATTTCTATAATTATGTTAGCATGTGGCTTTTATACAGAAGAACTAGATTATTAATTAAATTAAGAACGACGTCTGCTTCTAAAACTGCTTCTCTAACTGCATTTGCATGTCTATGGGGGGACGGACTCACGGGCAGGCTGCGCGCGCGCGGCGGCGGCGGCGGGTCGGGCTCGTGCGGCGGCAGGCGGGCGGCGACCCCGCGCGCCGCGTCCACGCGGTACCGCAGCGCCGCGCCGCTGCCGTCGTCGAACGACGCCTGCTGCAGCAGCGGCGGCTGCAGCGCGCGCACGTGCGACCCTGCGGAGGGGGGGGAGAGGATGGAGTCGGTCACACTAGCTGGGTACGCGCCGGCCGTTGGTAACAACTAGATACACGATCACGTACTGACAGACATTTAGATAGGCTTTTGGCCGTTTTGTAACTCCAACTTAAATTACTCCGATTTATGTTAGGTTTAGACTGTCAGAACATTTTTACAATTTTTTTGGTTCCTCATGCTGATATATATAGTTATAGACTAGCATTTTACTAATAGTTCGGTGTTGTGATCGAGTATGTAGTTGTTATTAAAATTCGAAGAGAATACATAATAACGTGAGATTAGAGGAGACGTGACGCTTGCGTCGTGAAACGACGCCTGTTGGATATGAAGCAGGGAACATACGTCTTATTAGTTGTACATATTGGAACACATAAAATGGCGTGATAACAAGTGACCATGAATTTTTAGGTGTCATACAATGAGTTTAATTCTGTAAGTGCGAAGAAAATATGGGCTATCTACTCACTATAAAATACTAAGTTTTCGTTTGCTTCACCCACGCAATTAAAGAAATTGGTAAAAAATAGCCTGTCATCCTCTCTAGCCTCCTAACTATATCTAGGCACAAAATCATACCAGAAAATTACCACAAGTGAAAGACAAGCAAACAATGAAACGGACATCCCAAATTATAATACAATTTACGTTTCGAATTGATAAATGTAGGACAGATACGAGAACAGAAAAACATGGAAATGTACAATGTCAATTCAAGATGAAACTGTGAAACAAATAAATGCTCTATTTCAGTTGTAAGACAGTAGTTTAAATGACAGTGTGAGTGTCAATTGAAAACGTATTCGATTTTTTATTCCTCTTTCTAAAATACAAAGAAAATGCTTAATCGCACTGATCACGCTGCATGCATATGGGCGATGCATGACTTACCATGGGAGTCACATACTGGTTTTCCACCGAAAGAATCACACAAACACTGCATGTTCAAAGTCTAAGCTGTTAATTCTTACTTATAGCAAATTTTTGTAAAGGTTTCCGTTATAAATGCATTTGGTCCTTCGAGCCGGATTATAAGATTGAAAGAATTTTTTGTAATGGCATTTTTGCCAAATGCTATGGAATAATGACAAATAAAAACTTCTAAATGTTTTTTGACATGAAATTAAAAAAAATAAAATAAATAAGTAGACGAAATTTGTTTCTGAAAAGATATTATCTTCACAAGTATTTCATTTAGTATTTCTTCTATAAAATATTGTCATTTATGAAATATAAATGTCATAAGGTATTACAAAAATTGTTGATTACATTCAAATTAATAGCGCGTTAATAAAAGGCAACAGAAAAATAATAGAAAAAATAACTTCACCAGGCGATTTATTAAATATTATAATAAAGTAACAACAAGAGTTAAAACGAAGGCGATAAATAAATGTTTAAAGCTAATAAAAAAAAGGAAGAAAAAAACAAAGTCATCAAGTGATTTATTCAATTCTAAAAATAGCAAACAAATTCCAACAAACTGTAGAGAAGGATGACAAAAACAAATTTTTATTCATTTAATAGTATATCTCAAAACAAATCATAGTTGGAGGTTTTTTTTTCCAAAAAATTATTACAGATGGTTTACCGTCACGAAATGAACTAAACTGGTTTCGAATTCCATCGAATTTTTTCTACTCATAAAAAAAAATCTTATTTATAAAGCATTTGCATACTATAAAAAAAAAACAAAATGTGCGGTAGCAAAAAAAAAAATTTTTTTTTGTCTCCCAAATCACAAGTGGCACGCACCGATGGCCGGCAGCGACCAGCTGCGCGGCAGCGCGGGCAGCACGCGCGCGAACCGCTCGGCGCCCGCGCCGCGCACGCAGCAGCGCGCCGCCCGCGCCGCCCGCGCGCCGCGCGCCTCGCCCCGCTCGCGTTCGCCCGCTTCGCGCTTCGCCTCCTTGTCGGCGCCGCCCTGCGGGTGTTAGACAGTACGATATCACCGCCGTGTCATCGACTTGGCGATTGTTGTGCCAAGAATCGATTTACACAAAACCTAATTCCAAAGTGGCAATTAATTTCTGGTGCATAGAGCATTTAACGTTGAATTATAAATTGAATTTTATTAAACAAAAATTTTTTATCAGTTAGTGGGAAAACACACTGTTTGATGCATACATAATTCAGACAATATCCTATGCATTATATAGATAATCTATATATATATATAATATATAGACTATCTATATACGGATAAACTAAGCTATAGAGCTTAGTTTTAAATTTATAGCTTAGGTTTTTTTAAATTATTTGTATTAATTTTTTTTTATTATTAAGATCAGTAATACTTCAACCACAGCATTGTGCGCGGGCGCTCAATAAACTATCGTCACTCTGCCATTACAGTCTGATTTCATCATATACCTAACCACCCTCCTTACCCAGAATATCATAACAACCAGTGCCCTTTTCAGCTACTGCATCTACTACGGTACCAACTACTTTTACTCTTAACTCTGCCAACTCAACACAATTTACACTCACGTCTGCTACTGTTTCCTCACCTATATCTACCAGTACTAATCCTACACGTAAAGTGCCACCTGTTACCTGACCATAACCAAAAATTAATTCCTCAACTTCATCATCTCCACTTATCATGTCAAACACTTATTATATTTAGATTATAACTTCTACCATTTTATCCATAACTACTACCATTGCTACTGCGACTGCATCACTATGGCGTACTACCACTCTTACTCTTTTCACTATTGTTATTTCTGTTCCATCATCTAGTGCTACTACTTCCACTCCCACGTTCGCTACTGCCGCTACAACTAGCACGCTACCTGCTGCACCGGCGACACGCGTTCCTTCACCACCTCCTTCACGCTCGGCACGTGCACGCTGATCTGCGTGTGCTGCGTCGGTTGCGTCTGTTGCGTCTGTTGTGTCGGTTGCGTGTGTTGCTGCGAGTGCGTGTGTTGCGTGTGTTGCTGCGAGGTGTGTTGCTGCGAGGTGAGCGGCAGCTGGGTGCGCGGCTCCTTGGAGCTGGAGGAGATGGCGGACGCGCGGTTGGCGCGGTGCTCGGGCGACTGGAGACATTCAAAACTTTCATTATGAACTAGCGATGCGTTCCGGCTTCGCACGGGGGCAATACATAGGAACCATCTTTCTTGAATAACTCTATCTGTTAAAAAGCCCCATCAAAATCTGTTGCGAAATTTTAAAGCACTAAGCCTACAGACACACAGACGGCCGTAAGCGTATATTCTATAGAAAAAGGAACAACAACTTAAAATGACTACTTTACTTTAAATTTTTGATACGAGACTGTTCCATAGCCTGAGATGAATAATTATAATTTGTTATGTCGGTTTGTGTATTTTAATCTCTTGTAAATTGCATTAGTAATATGTTTGGAATAAGTCAATAATTTTGGCTTTGGCCCTTGCCCCATAAAGCACACCTCTCAATACCTTATACCATCTATTTTGAAAAAAGAATATTATCATACTACACCCTATATAGGTTAACATTAACACCACCTATATATTTTTTTTATTTCTTTACCCCACGCCCCCCGCCCCACACCCCACGCACCTGCGCGTGCTCGTGCCGCCACTCGTTGTCGGTAGTGTCGGACGAGTCGTCGAACTGCGATTTCCACAGCGACACCAGCGTCAGCGCGCCGCCGCGGGTCACCTGAGTTGCCATTGGAGTTAGTGAAAAAATGCACTTATGTTTTTTTATTAGCATAAACTATAGAGGTATCCTTAGCCTAACTTATTTACACGATGAAATTAATTCATTGCACGCCAGATCACATAGCGAACGCTGTAATTATATTTTTGTGTTATGAATACACAGTGCATTAAGTGTTGTGACACCTAATGTAGTATGTGTTGCTGCACTAAAATAATCAAATTTCAATGAGACGTCAGTGAACCATTGTCTCCAAAATTAAGGTTATTGACGTCTCTGAAATGAGAACACATAACAACAATTTCCTATCAAAAACAAAGAGAATCACGTCAAGTCGAAAACCCACAGAGATATCGAGTAACAAACAAACAAACAAACAAACAACAAATGATATACAATAAGGACGAGGCTGGCTCACCTGCTGCAGCGCGGACACGTTGTCGTCGTCCATGACGGCGAACTGCGTGTAGCTCTGCTCGCCGCGCGCGCCCGCGCCGCGCCCGCGCCGCGCGCCTGCGCACACCCGCACTTACATCCCACTCCACCCACTCGTATGGGGTACCAGGTAAAGTGAATGTGTTATGGGTGTACAAGTAAAGTGAAACTGTCATGGGCGTACAGATAAAGTGAAACTGTGATGGATGTAAAGTTAAATATGCTATGGGTATAAAGTTAAAGAGACAGTGTTGTGTTGGTACAGTGTGAGAGTGTTATGGATATAGTTAAATGAAAGAGTATAGGAAAGAAGTTGCGATGTAGAGTGCAATAGGGGTAAAGTAAAAGTTAGAGTGTTATGGTGGTAAAGTTAAAGTGAAAATCTTAAGGAGGCAAAGTTACATGTATTTTTTTTATGATTATTTTTTTTTATAATGTTATAGGTGTTAGGTTAAAGTGAGTTAGTGTGTTAGGGTAATAGTGGATTAAATTATATACCCAACATGTGGGTAACATTAAAGTAATGTTAAAACGATAGGTAATTAAATTTTAAGTGATTAAAATGGAGGATAGAGTTAAGATGGTCATAGTAAAAGTTGAGAAACTTAACCTAAGATGTGGGTTATACTTCTACCAAATAGTTAATGTAATTCTAACACACACAAGTATCTATTTATATATTACAAATGACCATAAACAACCGTATATTTCAACAACTTTTAATTTTTTCAATTCCATTACTTTAAATATGATAAAAATGCGATAAAATATATACCAAAGTGTAAAAAACTCAGTAAAGTAAGATCAGAAAAGCAGACCGACCTTGCAAAAATATTGTATTGTATATTAATAATTGAATGACAATAAAAGCCTCATGGTAGAGATCGCTGCCTACCGATGTGGCCGCTTTTTGCTATTTGTATTAAGTTTTTTATTCGTCTTTGTATTATGTGTTTTTTTAACGAAATATAGTATTTTATGAGAAATTTTGAAAGAATAGAAAAAAATTGATCACAAGGCAGGATTCGAACCTGCGTATCTTGCCTAACCGTAGCAACGCCTAGCCTCTCGGCCACCCGTGATCCTGCCACAATAATCGAATTTCTTCTACTCTTTCGGTTTCATGTGCCTAAGGGGCACCCCACGCCATCTATTGAGATGATTAAGAACCATCACAACCAATACGAAACATTATTTCAATGATTACAATATTGTATCGATGGAACGTGGCCTTTGTTAAATTTAATTTTTAGTTTTATAGCATTGAAATGCTTTATAAATGAGAAATTTTGAAAGAATAGAAAAAATTTGATCACGAGGCAGGATTCGAACCTGCGTTTCTTGCAAAAAAAAAAGTATTTTAATTCATTCATTCATTCAAAGACATACCACGCTTGAAATGTGTGTCGGAGTGTACACTGTCCACATCGGCCACTATACGCGGACTGCTGGATTCGCCTGTAATACAACATACAAATTAATAAAAAAATTGTAATGATTTCATCAAAATTTTTTTTGCATTTTATGAGCGAAAATCGCTTAGTACATGTATATTTTTATTGATCCCTGTAGGTAAACTTCAATAAATCTATACAATTTATATTTTCAACATTGATAATGAAAAAAAAAAATTGAATTTAAATTATCTACACGAATATTATATAGTTTTCCGTGAAATATATCAGTATCCTCTTATATATTTCACGGAAAAACTGCTGGACCGATTTCAAAAGTTCTTTCACCACTGGAATGCCGCAACTTCACTGAGTGACATGGACTTTGTGCATGGATGTTATATGTACCACGGGCGAAGCCGGGGCGATCAGCTAGTAAAACAATATATACACACCAGCTGGCGAAGCTTGCAACTCTTGTACGCAAGTCGGCGGCGCTGTGACCACGCGCAGCCGGGCCAAAGTGGGACCGCCTGTGAAGTCGAAGTGTAAAGTTACGACTTTCACTTTACACGAACTTTTTACGTGCGTAAAGTGTAAAAATCTAAAACTTACTATGTATCATAAATTACTTTGTTTAAATTGGATATTAATAAATTTGCCACTTTAGAAAATAGAATAAATATAAGTCATAACAACTGAATAACTGAGTTTATTGAAACATTGCAATTTCATATAACAATCAAATGAATATCAATGCTAAGTAATTTTGAATTCCTCAAAAACAGCTCAAAGATTTTTTAAATACACTTTAAACGTACTACTGAATATCATCATCAGCCCATACACGTTCCTACTGCTGGGACAAAGGCCTCCTATGAGGGTTCAGGCCATAATCCACCACGCTGGCCAAGTGCGGGTTGGCAGATGTCACGTGTCGTCGAACTTTTTGATTCTCGGATATGCCGGTTTCCTTGTTATCCACATGTACAGATAAACTTATCGATTTTGAAGTCTGAGGTTCTCAGCACTGAGCCACCACTACTGAATATAATAAATAAATAAACGAATAAAATGTACCAGCATTAGGTCTCGGCTTGCACGGCGGCACGCTCTGGCGCTCCGGTCTCGTCGCGGTGTTGCTGCCCAACGCCGATGTGCTTGTCTCCTGCGGGACACGGGAGATGTATTGGTGTACGGGCATGGGGGGGTAAAAGTGGGGGTTATTTATTAAAATTCGCGATTATGATTTCTTTTTCTGATGCCACAGGGGTCAACTGGCTTGAAAGGAGTAACGGATAGGGAAAGGATTGATGACTGGAAAGAAGGAATGGACTGGGAAAGGGTTGAGAATGGGACACAAGCTTCCAGCTCCCTCATTCACAGTAGCAATTTTTTTTTTATGTCATAGCGGACAACTGAGCTTGTGGTTCGCCTGATAGTAAACGATCACCACCGCCCATGAACATTCGCAGAGGCTCAGACCTCTGAGAATGCGCTGACCGCATTTAAGGGATAAGGGATAAGGAAAGGATTGATGAATGGAAAGAAGGAATGAACTCGGAAGGGCTAGAAGAAGGAAATAGGCCACCAACTCCCCCACTCACCGTACGAAACCCGATAGTAAGCTTCTATTTCACGCCGGTCTCTTGTGGGGGTGTGGTACTTCCCCGGTGCGAGCTGGCCCAATTCATACCGAAGCGAGCTCGATTCACACATTCAATTGTGATGATGATCATATATGAGATCGAATAGTATGGTCCTTCGTGTCAGATACTCACGAAACCATGAATGACCTAGTTTTTGTCAATGAAAATGAGAATTGTCAATCAAAAATTATTTCAAAATGCAGGTAGTTAAAGAAAAAAAAAACCTTAACATGTCGATCAGGTGACGGCGCCGGCGTAGTTCTAGGTTCTGGCTCTTTCTCTTTCTCTTGCTTTTCTGTTGTTGTCGATTGCTGCGGTAAGAATAATGGTTTTGATTCAGGACATAGATGAAGATTTATGCTTACATATATGGAACAAGGGAAAGGCGTAGCTGCCTCGCAGTAAAGTATTGTATGTCTAACGTGTCAGCGTAGAACGGGAAGGTGGTTTGATCGCTTTTGAATATTAGAATACACACTCTGGCTTCATAATAATTTAAAACTAAAATATGAACTAACAGCAAGATTAAAGTAATCCGCAAGATTGAAAGAAAGCAAGAAACATTTATAGATTGAAGTAAGATTAATGTAATGAACTAATTAAAACGATAGAATTGAAAATTAAGAAAACATTAAATTTATCATTTATGACGTTAGAGTTATGCAAGAGTACTACGCATAACATAAGTGGTACTCTTGCATAACTGTAACATTGGTCCTTCGAGCCGGATGTGAGCAACACTCACGTAGCCGTTGAGCTGCGCGTGGCGGCGCTCGGCCAGCACGTTGCTGTGCGTGTCGGTCGCCGCGCCCGCCTCCGCCTCCGCGCGCCGCCGCGCCTGCTGACGAGCAGAAACTTTGCACGTTTGTCCGTCTATCACGTCGCGACGGAACGATTTGTGGATATGAAGATGGTTGGGAGGCTACAGTGATATAGGCTACTTTTTACAGCGGTGAAACGTCTCATTCCCACTGGAATCTTGAAAGTAAAGAATCTTGAAGAAACGAACTTCGTGTACGCGAGCGAAATCACGGTCGGAAAGTTAGTCTGGATATAAATTTAGAAACATATATCCACAACTAGACTATAGATATAGGGTATAGGATCCTAATGTATGGTCATCGTGTTTATTTTATAACTCTTAAAAATATTCTGACACACTTAATAGAGGTCATACAGCACGATGGTCCTTCGAGCTGGAATCGAACGGCTATATCATCTTATTAATAACAAATGAAAAAGAAAACGATGAAATGAGGACAAACTCACCACTTCGGGCACGTCGGGCTGCGCGGGCAGCTCGGGCGCGGGCTGCAGCGCGACCCGCGCGCGAGACGCCGGCAAACTCTGGTAGGACAAGATTTAATCAATTTTTTAAATAAATCATTATATACGATAATTTTTATTCAATTTATTATAAATTTCTAATATTTTCGTGCATGTTTGTTTAGTCGTGTGTGTGGTATATGGAGTGTTGTTTGTATGTGACGTATTATGGCGTGTGGTGATGTGTGGATGCATGTGGATGCGTGTAATTGCGTGTTGTTACATACAAGTTGTGTTGCGACATTTAGCGACATGTCGTGTTAGGTACATGAAGTGTTATTTGTGTATGGCCTGTTTTGATGTTGGATTGTAAGTGGCGGTGTATCGTTGCGTGTGATGTTGCGGTATATTGTGGCAAGTGGTGGCATGTTTATAATTGTCATGTGTATGGTATTGGATTTGGTTGCGGGTGGAGGTGACTTGTTATGATGTGTGGCGGCGTGCGGTTGCGTATGGTGGCGTGTGGCGGCGTGTGGTTGCATGCGGCAGCGTGTGGTTGCATGCGGCGGCGTGCGGTTGCGTGTGGCAGCGTGTGGTTGCGTGCGGTTGCGTGCGGTTGCGTGTGGCGGCGTGTGATTGCGTGTGGTTGTGTATGGTTGCGTGCGGTTGCGTGTGGCGGCGTGTGGTTGCATGTGGTTGCATGTGGTTGCGTGTGGCGGCGTGTGGTTGCGTGTGGCGGCGTGTGGTTGCGTGTGGTTGCGTGTGGCGGCGTGTGGTTGCGTGTGGTTGCGTGTGGCCACCCACCGGCGCCTCCTTCTCCCAGTCGTAGGGGTCTGCGTCGCGCACGCCGCGGCGGCGGCAGCAGCGCTCGAGCAGCGCGCCGAGCAGCGCGTAGTCCGGCGCGTCCGCGTACTCCAGCGCCTGCACGTGCTCCAGGAACTGCCGCAGCTCCGACGGCAGGTGCTTCAGCAGCAGCCGGTGGTCGTACTTCTCCTTCATCAGCCCGACCTGCGAGTCGAGCGCGCAATTGAAAAAACTAAACACTGTACGGGGTTCAAATTTATGTATTCAAGAGAAAAGACAAATGACAAATTTGTCACTTTCAAATCTTAAAATAACCAGACTCGAAGGACCATTTAATAATTCCTTCCCAGGCTATGTTCAAGTAACTTAATGATGCAATTTCCGCTGATGGTAAATAGTGTAATCGTTTATAATATGTTCATCATAATTCAATAGAAATAAAAGAATTTACGTATCAAATATTATAAACTTATTATGCATTTATTTGAACTTAAGAGAAGGCACTTATCTAAAGTGTTAAAAAAGTGAAGTCCCGTGTCCCCCAGTGGGGTATGGGGCAGATGATGTACATCCGTTTCACTGATCCATTTTCTTTAGGGATAAATAGGTGATCAGCCTTCTGTGTCCTGCCAGACCGAGACATTTTTTTTTTGTGCGTCCCCACCGGGAATCGAACCCAGGACCCATCGAACCCAGGACCCGTCGGTTCTACGCTCACGCGTTAACCACTGTACCAAGGAGGCGGTCAAATACACTGCTTCAGAAAATAGAGCAACACTATGAGATAATAACACGAGAATTTGATGATAGAGATATTTTGTCCAGCGCCACCGACCTGCTCCTTGTCCTTGATCTTCCTCCAGGGCAGCTGGCCGTTGACGAACTCGACCAGCATGTAGAAGAGGGACCACAGGTCGTCGTGCCGCCCCATCTCCTTGTTCTTGTGGGCGTTTATTGAGGCGTAGCGGACTGTGCCTGTCGTATGGAATAAAACGAATATTATAATAAGTCATAATCACACCATCACACTTTGTTTGGATGTTCATCCGACAATGACGCTGAAACTATTTTTAGGAACGGATTTTGATGAAATTTACAGGGTATACACCTGACTTGGGTGATGGGTACTTTTTATCCCGATTCACTGATCCCTTGGGATAAAGGAAAATTTTCATATCCAGGCGCATCCAGGACGAGCGTCTAGCATGAAAATAATTTTAACGACATTTTTAAATTATTGCGAATTACAGTTTGCGAAACTTTTAGGGTGAAATGTTTTGCGCGCCCGCGTGTGTGTGTGTGC
>NW_024045131.1:101630-106784 GCF_012273895.1 Zerene cesonia | reverse complement strand
TGCGTGTGTGCGTGTGCGCGGGCGCACCTCGGAAGCCGGCGGCGGCGCGCGGCGGGCGCACGGCGCCGGTGCTGGTGGTGTACTGGCGCGCGAGCCCGAAGTCCAGCATGTACACGCGCCGGCAGTTCGACGGGTGCCGCCCGATGCTGAAGTTGCTCTGCGGACGGCGGTCCAATTTCAAATTACGAATTCCAACTGTTTTTTTTTTCTTATAATACGAATATAAGAATTTCATATATTTAATGGCTAATCGAATTTCTTGGTATTTATAAACGTTATGATGTTACAAAGAAATTAAAACAATTACATGAAGAATAAAAAAATAAACGAAGAAGTTCAGATAATTTCAGTTATGCCACTTGCTATGTTCACCGAATAGTCGATACTTACAGGTTTAATATCTCGATGCAAGAATCCCACCGAATGTATTGAATCTATCGCTTTTAAAATCTGAATACCCAATCTGAAACAAAAACAAAAATAAAAGATAAATAATACTAAAATGTATCCTATGTTATCCATGCTGCCGTAGTTGAGTCTGTGCGTATGTGTATGTGCGTGTGTGTGTGTGTGTATCTCTATTGTGTGTGTTAGTCTATATGAGCGTGTTAGTGCATATGTGACTGTTTGTGCGTGCTTCTGTGTCTCTGTGTGCGTGTGTGTCTCTACTTTACCTATGTATGTGAGTGTGCGTGTGTGTCTGTCTGTGCGTGTGTGCGAGTGTGTGCGTCGCACCTGAGCGTGGTGGAGAGCGAGAAGGCGCCGCGCGGCTGGGCGCGCCGCAGCTCGGCGAGGTTGCGGCCCTGCAGCTGCATCACCACGTAGTTGAAGCGCGCGTTCCGACCGCACCCGATGAAGCGGCACACGTGCTCCTTGCCTGCCACCGGACAACGGACACCACACGGGTGAATTCATTAATTAACATAAAATATACATTATATGGGAGAAGAGCACGCTTCGGCACGAATTGGGCCAGCTCGCACCGGGGCCGCCACACCTCAGAAGACCGGCGTGAACTAGCAGCATGCTACTGCTGTTTTGTACCAGCAACCTGTTTACATCACGTCACCATTCAAAGCAGCTGTGATGAGGAAAATATGCAAATAGATTGAAAAATCAAATTTATTCCCTCTATGCTGAATCACTTCTTTTATTTAGAATAGGCCCTTCCCTAGAAAGTACCAGGTCTCTTTCTCTTGAAGACCTCCAGATTATACTCGTCGGGGAACACAGACTCATCAAGCCGGTTCCACTCCCTGGCCACTCCTCCACCATCTCTACAGCACTAGCTCACCGACTCACCCTGAAGCTTCTTCAGCACGGCCACCTCCATCTTCAGCACCTGCTTGGCCTGGCGCGCCGACTCCACCTTCAGGGCGACCTGCTCCTGCGTCACCAGGTCGAGACCCTCGTAGATCTCGCCGAAACCACCGCCTCCTATTTTCTTTATCACCTGGAAATTGGAAATTTTAAAATAACTTCTACTTTCATTATATACATAGACATTAGAAAACATTTGACCTCATTAGCGTTGTACCTGCGAATCTAATACAAAAGAATTATCTGTCATAATATCTTACAGGTTGTTATTACCATACCATGAACAACAATTATATTCCGCCCAGTTATAGAGCATGTAAATTTATAATCTTATTATACATAAATATAATATGTGTTATATAACAACCGGCTCGGCGTTCGGCGTGGTAACAAACCTTCCATCTCTCCTTGACCACGTGTCCGGGCTGCAGCAGGTCCTCGGTTGCCATGGTGATGTGGTGCGCGCGCCGCGACGTGTCGCAGCGGGACGCCTCCTTCGACCGGTTGCCGAAGTTCGGGAGCGTGCGCGACCTACGCCGGGTGCGCATATAGGTATAAATATAGATATAGATACAGATACAGATACAGGTATAGATACAGATAAAGGCACAGATACGGATATAGGTAAATATAATATAGATTCAGATATGAATGTAGACCAAAATTATCAAAATGTCGTTAAGGGTACCAAAAGTCAGGTCTTCTCGACGGACATCTATTTAAAAATACATTTGTAGCTTACATTAAGTTTTTACCAAATTCAACCTTATTTGTAAACCATTACAATTCTAAATACTAATGGCAAATCATGTTGTACGAAGAAAAGACTAGCCGTCACATCACGTTTGAGACCACGTCGGAGAGTTCCCTGGGCCTCCCTGCAAGCGTTCCTGTCCACTATTCACAGTAGCACCAAATTAACTATACACAAATTATACTGGGTATCGAACCTAAATCGAACCGTTGATGTTGTTATTAAACCACTGCACAATCTGAGCTAACAACAGTATCATTAAATATAAAGTTTTATTTACATGAAGCGACTCGACCACAACACAAGATAAGAAATCAATCTGGGAGGTATAGAATTACTTCAAGGCTATATGACCGCTCGCACTGCTGACTTGGGTCATAATAAATTAATTACAAAAACGTAAACGTAATATAAACGTACATAACGTTATGATTAAACAGAATGTCAGCCAGATAGATAGCAAAAGAGTCCTTATTTTTTTCAATGTTGCCAACATTGAAAAAAATGAGGCCTGGGAACAATAGTTATCTAAAACGGTTTATTAGCTTCACCTACTCTTTTAGACTCGAATTTGACCCACTTCAAACGGAGCGATTTTGTTAAAAAAAAAAGGAATTCCTTTCGTGGTTTTATAAAAATTAATGATGTTGTCAATTAGATAATTAATTTGTAATACTACTGAACCGATTCGAAATATTCTGAAACCAATAGAACGCCATGTTATTTTTAATGCGAAAGTTGTGTGTATGTTTGTTGCTCTTTCACGCAGAAGCTACTGAACCGATTACAATAAAATTTGGTACGTAGACAGCTAAACAACTGGAATAACATATAGCCAACTTTTTATCCCGATATTCTTACGGGATATGGACTTACGTTGGTGAAACCGCGGGGCGCAGCTAGTATGATAAAAATGCGATAAAAACAATGTGTAAAAAACTTAATAAGTGACTAGTCAAGCAATAATTATGACTGGTATCACAGAGAGCCAGGAACGCGACTCACCTCAACAGTGGGTTGGGCTGGACGCGGGGCGCTGCCGGCTGCGGCCGACGCACCTCTCTCTGGAATATCCATATACAAATTTATATTTTAAACATTTGCTATATTGTAAAATGGTAAAGACATTTTATGAGATGATCAACAACATACTCTGCTCTTGTAAATGGCGGGTAAACATGGATTAAATTTATTATAATTTGGAGACACTAGGGATCGTTCAAATACATAATAAAAAAAAACGTACAATCTCGAATATAAATAATTATAATTTACATATTTCCTGAATAATTATAAATCAAGCAGGATAAAAATAACGAATTCATTCTTAAACGGACCAGGACAAATGATTTCGTAAGTATAGGCCCCTAAGTCCCCCTTTTCCTTATCCTTACCCTTCTTTATTCCCATCACCAAATCCCTTCTTTATCCCACACCTTTCAAAGTTGCCAATCCAATCCATTTGCAGAGACGTAAGCCCTCTGGTCTGATCCGATTTGAAAAATTCTTTTAGTGTTAGATAGTCTATTTATTGAGGAAGGCTATAGGCCATGTATGTACCACGAGCGAAGCCGGGGCGGACCGCTAGTAATAAATATTATATTATGTCGCTACACACCTGCTGTTCATTTTTCCTCGGTTTCGGCGCTTGCTCTGCCGACTCTGATCCTTGGGATGCTGTGTCAGCTGATGACGAGGAAGATTCTGTAAGGGGAGAGAATCTACATTGAAGAAGGAGTAACAGAGTTATGTAGTCACCCCGGGCGGAACCAGGACGTGCGGCTAGTATAATATAATTGGTGAGTTTGAAAAACAAGATAGATTTACGATTGTAGTCACGCATGTCATGATTACTAGTAGCTGCGTCCTGCAGTTTCACCCGGATGAGTTTTGCTTTTAAATTCCTATTACCGTGTTACTCCCTATAACATGAGCTATCTGCTAATAAAAATCGCATCAAAATCGGTCCAGCCGTTGCGGAGATTAGCCGGAACAAATACATATTTATGTGCAGACAGAAGTTGTAAAAAAAAATAGTTTGTGGTACATATACCGTGTATAAATATTAGACACTGCAGTTTTAATAATTGGTATAGAAACCATGTAGAGATAAAATGTATATAGGGGAATTGAGTGGAGCTACTGAAGCAGAATGTAGTATACGGTTAAATATAGTCAAGCCTCGGCTGAGGGTCTCGGAAAGGCGGGCGTGATGAGAGACCGCAGGTATAAAATTAGATTAACACAAAGATCGGGATGTTACAGACCTAGGACCTAGACGTTAGAAACAAAACAGGGCTAATGTATTTAATAATGTATCGTATTAGTTGTCAGGGGCCCATATCCTTTTCCTTACCCTTCCCAGTCCTTTATACCCCTCGTCCATCCCTTCGTAAGCCCATTCCAATTGAAAGTCGGCAATCCGTTTGTAGAGGCGTAAGGTCTACAATGGACCTTACGTCTTTCTAAATGTTCATGAGCGGTAGTAGCGTCCACCATCAGGCGACCCACCAGAGTCCTAGACCGTCTCCATGCTGCAGTGGTTAACATTTGAGTGAAGATCAGAGGAGTCCTGAGTTCGAATCCCGGTGGGGACTGACAAAAAAATATATATATCTCGATCCAGCAGGATATCCAGAAGACTGATCTTCTTTTTGTCAATAAGAGAATTGATCATTGAAACAGGTGTATACGATATCATCTGCCCCATGCCCAACTAGGGGACGCTGGACTTCACTATACTATTAGTCCTTAGGCCTTAGCACCATTGGTGTTTTCTTCGAGTCTAGTGCGTTGATAGATCAGTCAGTCAGTCAGTCAGTCACGCACGCTGATATGCTGCAGCTGCACGCCCCGGCTCCGCCCGGGTAGTTATTTATCGTAATTGAAATACTATAAACTATCCTATCTTTTAAGTCGGATCAAACTTCACATAGCGATCAGATTTGATTAAAATCAGTTGAGTAGTTTAGGAGTCCATCAATGGCAAAGAACGTGACTCGTAATTTATATACTTAGTCTGGCCATAAATACTGTTACACTTAATTATAAAAAAATATTACATTTGAATTTCGAATCTG
>NW_024045131.1:56184-100630 GCF_012273895.1 Zerene cesonia | reverse complement strand
ATATTAAGGTAAGATAATAATTAAAATAGGGTCTCACTGGATCGATGCGTGGAGTGCGGCTGTACGTCACCGTAGGAGGCCTCCCTTTCGCACCCCGTCTGCTCCCTGGAAACACAGTTCAGTATATTACACCTCGATTCTAGTACATGCGACAGCGTCTGTGTGTCTGTCTCTTCTCAACGCTAAAATCATCGAAATGATTTGGATGCAATTTGACGTAAAGATAGAGACCCGAGGAAGTACATCGAATAGCTCATTTCAAAAGCTCCTTCAGAAACGGAAGTATGCGGGTAAAATCCCGGGAGTATAATCTTCTCCTTTGACTACTATCCTACTTCCTACTAATATTATAAATGCGAAAGGTTGTAAGGATGTGTGTGTGTCTTTCACGCAAAATCTACTGAACCGATTGAAATAAAATTTGGTTGGTAGACAGCTGGACAACTGGAATAACATATAGGCAACTTTTTATCCCGATATTCCTACGGGATACGGACTTACGCGGGTGAAACCGCGAGGTGCAGCTAGTAACGTTATAAGAGAGTCATCTTACTTTTCTTCAAACGTTTAATATAACATCGTTTACAGTAGCTATTAATTAGGTTTATATGTTTATTGTCGCTTTTAAAGAAGCACAGGACATTATTTGTTTATTGCTTTAATAGCATTCAATGCAATTCTCATACATTTAGAAAACATCAATATAATCCCTGTTTGTCGCCTATTTGTACCGCGTTTTACTCAGTTTTTATTGCTCGTTGTACTAATTTCGTGACATTCTAATGAATGTATGACAATTATAAAATGTCGGAGCTCTGAACTCGACGGACTCGCATTCAATAAAAGGTTACGGCATAACGGCGATGGAATATTATCATATGAGTTCATATCAGATATTAAGATCTAACATAATATGTGTTTCACACAAAAAAAAACTATTTTTTTCTCGTTTACAGTTACCCTGATTGACTATAACACCTTCAATTCATAATATACTAGCGATCTGGCCCGGCATCATCCATGGTACGTTTTTTTCTCTCGATAAGAACCTTCCTTGCGCCTTAACAAAAATGTTAAAAAGAAATTGCCGAATTGGTTCAGCCGTTTTGGAGTTTTACGCTTAGCAATAGCATTTGCTGTTCATTGGAATTATCATTGAGTAATTTTTTTATAATGATATGTTGTATTTATCAAAAGTATTCCATAGTAATTCTGGGAGACAATCGTAAGCTGTAGGATGTTTTTTGACATAGTTTTCAACCGACGCTTCCTAGAACGAAAGGAACTATTCTATGTCATCCATGTCATTCTCTGGCTCTTTTTGTATTGGTTTTGTTAGTTGATAACAATACTACTCTCTGGGTACTACAGTAATGCATGTCATTTATTTATTAAAATCTTTTACTACTACAAGTGTTTATTATGAATAGTTTCTTTGACATTCACTCCAATTTAGTAGAGACATAACCATATTACGTGGTTAATCGATCAATAATCGATAAGAGATTATCTTATCTTAGGCATTTATGGCTTTAAGAAGACGTTTAAGAAATGGTCGGTAAAAGATCTCTGGGTTAAGCGGCTGAAGACACAGTCAGTAGGTTGGGTACAAGAAAAAATCTGATTGCAAGCAACACAAGTTCAAAATAACAATGACTGGATAACAGTTGATACAAATTTTTGGGAGTAGACTTGTAATTTTTCAAATAATAATGGGCTCTAATAAAAGCACAGAAAAAAGCGGTTCACAAACCTTTATTAGGTAAATATTCAATCTATCTTTATTTACTAACTTTGGGGAAAATATCAGGATACTTTCGACTTAAAGACGCTAACATATCATCTCAACTAATTTCACGAATGAAAGTCTGCTAAATTGTTCTTTGATCATAATTTTGTTTTTCCCAAATTTAATTTGTTCATGTGTGTGTGCGCGTGTGTGTGTACACGGCACCTCCACCTCAAATCAATCGAGTATCAAAGAAATACTCTCTACGTACACACCATCAAACTCATAACCTTTCAAACACAATAAATACCCTTCGCATTTATTACATCAAAAGGCGCGTATCGATAAAACAACGGTTAACAAGTAATGCACCTAATCATGTATCAATAAACAATAATAACTCTTATCTGTCGTGCTGTCGGTACCGCGGGGTAGCGATAGCATCTTAGCGTATACCTATGTTGTATGCGAGTGAGCTTGTAGGCTCGGGACATGCACCGTGCAGGGACCCGGGGCGGGCCGGTTACGACATTGATACAATGCAAAGTGAAATATTGCGTAAAAAAATAACGAAATTCAAATGAAAATAATATAATAGAATATGACATAATATAACAATATACTCTTTGATAGTAAAAACATACATAATATACTATTAACTTAAATATTTATGAAATATTAAATAGGACTTCTTCTGGAAGCATTTTTGAATCTTTATAATATAGGTTTACTATTTAGCAATGGTTCAGGAAGCATTTCTTTTAGAAGAGCCAGCAAGAACTCGGTAGTTTATTTTTAAATCATATCAATTTTATATTTTAGCATTACATACTATGTATATCACAACAATAAGATGACATACTTCACTATACTAATATTAGAAAGCTGCAGAGTTTGTCTGAACGCACTAATCTCAGGAACTAATGGTCCGATTTGAAAAAATCCTTCAGTGTTAGATAGCCCATTTATTGAGGATGGCTATATATGTACCACGGGCGAAGCCGGAGCGGACCGCTAGTAAGTAATATAAACTTTCTATTCTATACTAATATTAAAAATGAGAAAGTTTCTTATTAATTTTGTACACTACAATATTAGTTGGGACAAAGGGACACTAACTGATACCACAACAATTAAAAGAACAGAGCATTAACATATCCAAACATAAAACTATTGCTCAAATAACTATTTGTAGACAATAAATTGCTTGTAACTAGAATTCTCTGATCGATGAGCGTTCAATCAAACCAATTGATGTGAGAGACAATACACAATTGTAGTAACATGGTCATATTATAAAAGTCTTCTTTTATTAAGAAAGAAATTTAGCGCTGCATTGCTTGTATGTTCAAACATCCCTAACTATTTCCACTTGGCCATATAGAAGTAAAGTCCCGTGTCCCCTAGTGGGATATGGGGCAGATGGTGTACATTTGATCAATTTTCCCTATGGACAAGTAGGTCCTGCCGACCGAGACATTTTTTTGTGCGTCTCTACCGGGAATCGAACCCAGGACTTCTTGGTTCCATTCACGCGCTCACGCGTTAACCACTATACCATGGTTGCAGTCACTTAGCCATATAATTTATCAAAATTGATTCTTACTAGATCTCGTTATCATAATAGGTAACTGCATAACAAATTTTAGCTAACTCGATCCAGTAGTTTGGGCTCTATGTTGCTATATTGGTCAGTCAGTTGTCTTAGAGTTAAGATATACCTATATCATAAAAAATATTAACAGGAGAGTGTCTACAGAGTTCTTGTCATCACTTCTTAGTGGTAGTTGAACAGATTGGTGGAAAGAAATTTCATTGACATTTCAAAACTGCTATTATAAGGAGCATATTTTTATAATTTTATATTTAAATTATTCAATTTATTAAAATTATTTTTAAATTTAATATTATCTTGCCGGCTCTTTTCTGTAGAAACTACCTACCGAACCTGTGTTAAATGTTATAACTGTGTAATATTATGACGATTTAAAAGTGCTTCTTTAAGAAGTCTCGTTAAATGAATAAATGTTTGAGGTTGAGTTTTTGAGTTGCAGTTTCCCATATATTTAAAACCAAACTCTTCCAAAGCTGACCAGGTTTTAAGAATTTCTTGTGTATATCCAGTCATACTTGAGAATAAGGTGTACTTATAAGGGTGCCCTGGCAGCACAATGTTTGTTAGAATATGTGTGAAATAATATTTAAATAATAATAGTCAACAAGATTGAAACAGACAGATAAAACAATTGTAATTTAATACATGCGAGTAATGCTATAATGAGCCTCATACTATATTAAAATAACAATATTAATAATGTCATATCGGTTGTGGCTTAGTATTTGATTTCGAGCAGAAATATTCTACAAGTGGACAAACATATTAACAAAATTATCAGCAAGCTGTAAAGTGGTTCCCTAACAATTCATAAGTGGGCCGTGCCCTTGCCTAAGGGAACAAATATAGGCTGTAGAAGGTGTGGAATACCATCAGACTGTTTATTAAGTTCTGCTGGCATAGTTAGTTATACTAAAAAGGTGCTTAATTACATATATCCTGAGATAAAATCCATTTCATTTTATATGTTTATGTGCTTAGGATATTAACAAATAGATATATATATTTATTGTCAAGATAAATACTTATTAATTGAATAAATATAGCAAGGATAATTTATTTAAATATTACCTGCCTCAGACCGATTAATTCTTCTTCAATGGTATGATAGGATCTTATTTCTTTTGGCTGGTATTTTTTGTAGAATCGTGATTATGTCTATAAAATTTTTACCAGTTATTAAAATTAGTTTGTACTAGTTAAATAATGTACCAAAAATGTTTTACTTTCCTAGATCAATGAAATTAATTAATAATGTATGAATTAATTAATAGTATATGAATAATGTTAGGTTTTTATTTAATTTATAGAAATAAAAGACTTACAATGTAATTATTTCTAAAGTTGCGACTCATGCATAATTTGTAATGTAAATAAATTTATCGATCATAGCATTATTCCACAATTTTCAGCGTGGATATATTTTTTCTTCAATCATTGGAAAATAAAAATATCTTCAATACAAAATAGGAAAATTGTGGGACACATTGGAAAGAGAAAAAGCATACAATCCGACTGAATTTACGACATTATGACATTAGGCAATGCGCTTGTGTTACGTCACTTTCTAACATGACCGGGTTATACGAGAGCGAGATGGCCATATCCCGTCCTATCCCACCCACATCCAATCGATTTTTAGTAATTCACAGTGAAAATTCTCGATAAAACAATATAAAATTACGCAGTTAATTAAAAAGCGTGATTTACGAACACGCCAATGAACAGCAAGCGAAAAGCAAATAAAAAACTCACCGAGAAAATTGAGTTAGTCGGTCGCTCCGTGAATAAATTTAGATACGTTGAAATCTCACTCAAAATACACTGCACTAGAAATCAACTCCGCTAATTTTTATTGTCTTATGCTTGAGAGCACTAGCACTGTGTAAATGGCGTGTTTTGCCTCTGAATGCGACATATTATTCGCATTTTTCGCGATTTTTACACGAGAGACACATCGATCGGGAAACCATGACAGATATTTTCACTATTGTGAAGTTGGCTGCGTTCGCTCAGCTGACGGAACCTGATTTTTCGTTATGTCAAGTGAAGTTTGTGTGATAAAGGGTAACGACCTTAGCGGTATACTTTTTCTTGAGATATTTTTTATTAAAAGAATAATAAATTACTAGTTACTATTTTTTTGTATTTTACAGAGTGGTCACAGATACATAACTATAACTGTAAAATGTTTATAACTAATATTGTGCGTTTATTCAATTCCATGTATATTTAATCAATCATATTTGCTTATAACAGTTTCTCAGGCGCATTTTTTTATTGCGCGAGTTTTTAAAGACAGCAATGTATATCAGCTACAATCTTTGATGATAAATTTATAAGGAAGAAATATCAAAATGTATAAAATGTATTCTAACCTTGAAAGTGGTATTTCTTACCTATGAATTGATAACTTAAATGAAAACTTATAAACCTTTGCCCTGCAACACATATTATGTCGTGATAATTGCTCCTACCCCTTATTATTATTACCTAACCTAGGCCCGAGTTAAACGGAGGGTGGTATCCATTGTATTTTAAACCATTGATTGTGGACTCTAGTGCATTTCTATTGAATACCTACCTTGATCATTTTTTTATTTATAGTTCTTATCTATTAAAAATCAAACGCTTATTAATGACACATTTGTGTATGAAATTGTAATTTTTAGGGCTTTAAAAGTTTGATTACTTAAATAAGTAACTCTTGTTCATCCGATATACAATTTTGGGACAGTGCAGCGTCCTTTTTAATAAACTAGCTATTCGCCCCGGTTTGGCCGAGTGGTATATGATATTTTCTGAGGGTGAAAGAATTTTTGAAATCGGTCCAGCGGCTTTTTCGTGAAAACGTTACAAACATACAAAAATACATTTAGCGTTCTTTATATACAAATTTGGTACGTAGATCTGCTGGAAAACTGGAATAACATAAAGGCAACTTTTTAACCAGATATTCTTACGGGATACGGACTTACGCGGATGAAACCGAGAGGCGCGGCTAGTTCTAAGATCCCTACTAATCCCTACTTCCCTACTAATATTATAAATGCGAAAGTAACTCTGTCTGTCTGTCTGTCTGTTACGTTTTCACGTCTAAACCACTGATTCGATTTTGATAAAATTTGGTATGAAGATAGAACTTAACTTGGGAAAGGACATAGGATACTTTTTATCGCGAAAAAAGGGTAGAAAGGGTTGAAAGAGGGGATGAAAGTTTGTATGAAAGTTCGTTATTGTCAAACCGATTTTGATGAAACTTGGTATGAAGATGGAACTAAACGTGGGAAAGAACAAACCATACTTTTTAATGCGAAGAAAATACTCCTTACCATGTCGCGCGATATAAGCTAGTAATTTATATCTAGGAAATATTTTTGTTCTTAGTTATATTAATTAAAGATATAAATATGAACAATTACTTACCATGGTATAGAGTGGGCCCAGTCTAGCTGGACCCGCCGCGGTGCCACTAACGACATCTCTTTCTTTCCCTCAGCCACTATATATAGCTATCTCTTTTCAATAACCTAACGAATTTTTCAAAATTCACCAACAACAAATTACGTTTGCCGATTTATACATTAGTTTATTGGAGTAAATAAACGATGTATATCGAATAAAAATTGACATAATAAATTTTAGTTTGTATTTTATTCGTTTACCAATATTTTTATGTATCTACAACTTGCGATAATATGAAACACTTCTAATGATTGATTTATTTCTGATATGATGTTAATTGAATGGACTTATATTGCTATCTTCTTTCAGCAATGGAAGTTCAAGTCCACCTGGAACAAAATATAAATAAATAGGTAAGTATTTATTTATCACAATAAAAAATTCCCACTTTTAATTTCAGATTAACCAAAATAATTGAATAGAACTTTTGATAACGTAAGATCTTCTAATTTTCTAAAGAATTTCTTATCGACGATTATTATTATAATATGTGAAGAATTATATAAAAAATTATCCAAAATCACTCATGAAAGCCTGTCTGTGACGCGTTTACTGCTAGACCAAACTAGCAAGTTAAATGAAAACAGTTACCTGTTAGACATTAAAAACTTTTTAACGGATTTTAAACGCGATTTATTCATTATATTATTAACCCGACGTTTCGAACACTTTACAGCGAGCGTGGTCACGGGGAGTCTCCCCGACGATAACGAATAAATCGCGTTTAAAATCCGTTAGAAAGTTTTTAATTGAGAATTTTTGAAAGAATAGAAAAAATTTGATCACGAGGCAGGATTCGAACCTGCGTATCTTGCCTAACGCCTAGCCTCTCGGCCACCCGTGATCCTGCCACAGTAATCGAATTTCTTCTACTCTTTGGGTTTCATGAGCCTAAGGGGCACCCCACGCCATCTATTGAGATGATTAAGTTTTTAATTTCTAAATGTATAATACTCGCGTAAAATCAAATAAAATAAAATATAGTAACCTTTTATTCAAATTAAATGAAACTTTTTGCCCTTGGTTAGCCACGCTTAACGGGATAAAACCTAAATTCAAAAGTAGTATTATGTCATACATAAATCGAAAAATGTGTTATTTATAAATATGTATGATTGTATATACGAACGGGATGCGTGCAAAATTCACTGATTTTCTTTTAATCCGTAGTTTCAAGCTAAAAATAGCTGCTAGAGAATGCTCTACGCGATTTGTTTACAACACATAATGCTCAGTTACCAAATAAATATTATTTATTGCTCGTCTGACAGTTTATAGACATTTACTTATGATCTTTTACAAATTTAAAGTAATTTTAGACGGCATTGCTATCTGAGATCTAGGATAGATACTACGGTATCTATACTCTACTAGAACCTAAAGGGACTCTATTGCTGGTGTAGATTTGTTTTTATTCATTATCTACCGAAATTTTAAAATCTTGTAATTGTATGAATGTTTATTTTTAAGAATTTTTTTTATGAAAGAAAAAATCGATCACGAGGCGGGATTTAAACCCGCGTATTTTTGCCAAACCGTAGCAACGCCTAGCCTCTCGGCCACCCGTGATCCCGCCACAGTAATCGAATCTCTTCTACTCTTTCGGTTTTATGTGTCCAAGGTACACCCCATTGTGTTATGTTATATGTTAACTCTTACTAAGTTAATTTTTACCAGTTTTCAGTGGCCCAAATGAATGCAAATATAAAACTGCTGAGGTCAATTAACTTTTAGATGTAAATATTCAATAGCTACATCTGTTTATTCGCTCATTTCTCAGTAGCGCCATAAAACCGACATTAATCGAAATAATCAAATGCATCGAGATCAAAGAAAGTACTCGGGTTCTATGCTGATTTTCCTTTTACATGTATTGAATATGATAAGAGTTATATTTAGTATTTATTGTTATTGTACAGGTATTTTTTATATCATTGTCGGTGATGAAGCTGGTACGGTAAGCCCCACTTTAGGAGAAGCCTAAGGTCGATAGTCGATAAAGGACTAGGAAGGATAAGGAAAAGGACATGGGCTTTCGGTTCAAATTAAACTATTCTGACTGTTATTATATAGCTAAATGTTTATAATTATTATAAACATCCAAAATTCCATTCGAAATTTCAATTCCATCTCAAATTTAAAAACATAATATTAAGCCTAATAACTAATATTTAACCATTCATGATATAATACTTATGTATTTACTTTTCCTTAACGAGTTATATATCAATAGAAACTGTTGTGATTAGCAAAATCTAAACATTCTGATTAAACGAGACATTCAATATAAACTCTACAAATGCACCCACGTTCTCTTAAAATAAATAAATCGAGTTCACATTGAATACTTATCCTGTATATACGATTTTTGTTGTATGCTTTATTATTCGAATGCGCTAAGAAGGTTGATGCTTTATGCCTATTTAAATAATTATTTCGCCTTTGAAAATGTACGTCATTTCTCAGTGAACACTGGGGCGGACCCCTAGTTTATTATAACCAGCTATTAAGTTGACCTTATTGGATTAAGCCCTTCGCATTTATCCTAATTGCTAATTATTACGATAATTGCTTTGGATTTCTCTGTGTAGCCAGCAAACAATAAGTTACAATAATAATAACAAGACAGAACAAGTTATATTATTATTGTACGTTAGGTTCGTATTAATAATGACATGACGCTGGCAATACTGAAATAAATAAAAAAAAAACATTTTGGAATGGAACGGAATGTTTATAAGTCTGTATGGCTCCTTTAGACTTGATTTTGATTCACTATGTTACAGTCGGCAATGGAGGTGGTGGGACGCCTGATGGTAAGCGCTACCACCACCCATGAACATTTGGAGAGGCATAAGGTCCATTGCAGACCTTACGCCTCTACAAATAGATTGGCGACTTTTTGGGAAGGGATTAAGAAAGGATATTGGCGATAGGAATAAAGCAAAGGACTGGGAAGGGTAAGGAAAAGGATATGGGCCTCCGGCTCCCCCACTAACCGAACGAAACACAGCAGAATGCTATTTCACGCTGGTCTTCTGTGGAGGTGTGGTACTTCCCCGGTGCGAGCTGGCCCAATTCGTGCCGAAGCGTGCTCGACTACCACATACAATATGTTTTTATTAGCTTCGACTGAATGTTTATAAGTTTGTATCTAACTGACACCTTTAGACTCGATTTCGACCCACTTCAAACGGACAGATTCAATTCAAACTTTATGCAATTATAAAGGATCGGTGACAATACAATAGCTTCATGAGTTTATCTTATTATCTTGATTAGGATCGGCAGAATTTAACATCCTTACGTAAAATATAATAAGCCTTGTATGATACTGAGTCAATTTAGTTGATATTTCAATAATAACTTGTTATGCCTGTACATTTAATAAAAAACTTAATTCGACATGACAAAACCAAAATTTCAATTTCATTTGTAGTGCGTATATTTCTCAAAGGTAACGACAAAGTTTTGCACTCAGCGTGGGTATAAATTACAATGAAAATAAACTATTTTGTAACGCCGGCGTTTCTCAAACTATTGTTTCCGAATACTGTTTCATAAATCAGCTTTTACTTTTTTTCATATGTACTCATATTATAGGTAATTACTTATAAATTACCTGTGTGTTAAATTTCCGACAATGTCATTGGATGTTACAGGGAGGATCAACAAATAGTGAAACTAGTTTCCGTAATTATTATCGATTCTTAATTTATAACCGGAGAAAAATATTTCGTGTGAATAAAGAAACGAATTGAAGCATTGTATTTTTTTCTATTATAAGTATATAAGTCAATGGTTATGATATGTATTGTAATTGGGTATATCACGCTAAAATGGTTGATAAGAACACGGGTACACAATCTTAGACTAATAAGAAAGCATAGAACTGCAGAAGTCCGTGGCTATGTATAAACACAGATAACATAATAGTTTACGGTATAACTGAAAGGCTTTAAAACATTTACATGAAATAAATCTTCATTAACGTAGCACTTTTACTAGAATATTTTTTTTATAAAACAGCTATTGATTATCGAAAGAAGCTAGCTACTAAAAATATTAAAAAAGTGCTTTATTATAATGTCTCGAGTACTTTGTTGTAATATATAATAAACAGCCATCAATCATGCATCAAACTAATTATTATTAAATATTAAATAGCCAATACAACTTCAAAACTTTGAGAATTAAATGCGATATACTCCCGCCTTTTTGGATTACCGCCAAATGTCAAAAGTGGACGTTCGGATACTCGCACCGGCTTATGTAATTCATAGCATCAAGTATAATGGCCATTTAGATAAATACGAGTGCTTTAGATTATAGGATTACATGTGAAATATACGATATAATAAATAAATACATCCTTGTTAATATTGTGATTGACAGAAAATAATTTTTTTTTCTTTTTCATGTTAAAAGTACATTATTTACCTACGACTGCTTTTAAGTTGTTGGTTATGATTTGTTTTTAGTCGTGTTTTTTTTAAATGTTCTAAAGTCAATTTATTTTTTTCATTGCATTCACAATCACCATTTCGAATGGCGCGAACTACATCTAAAACTATAAATAAAACGTAAAAATAACTTGCACTGCACGTGAATTCTTCCGCATAAATATACAACAACAAAGACTGGGGATTGCGGAATTTTGTTTTGACTAAAATATGCTATCTGTTTCAATTAAATACCTATTTTGACGTCTAAGCCACTTCCTTAAGGAATACTTCTTGCCGATTATTGCCTAATTTTGCTAAATATAATGTTAGTAAAAATACCATATTTTATATGAATAGTTATTGCTTTTAATACTTGTAATTGTACACGTTTGGAGACATAAATTTATTTTATTATGTGTTATTTACTTTCATTGTATCTGGATTATCCCTATTTCCCTGCTAATATTGTAAATACGAAAATAACTGTCGGTTTGTTCCGCTTTTACACTATGAATCGATTTTGATATTTTGCACACAGTGTAGTCTATACTGGGGACAATTAAGGTTGATGATGATGATGATGAACTTGAAGAAACCGGCAAGTTCTTGAACTAAAAAGCTGGAGATGTAACATCTAAGGGAGCACACTAAAAATATTTGCAACATTGCTTCATTGATATCTCTCGAGTACTTTGTTGCAAAAAGCAGAAAGCCGGATCCTTTTCCTCACCTTTCAAAGAATGGGACTGCCCATCCTTTTTCGTTTTCAATCCTTTCCTCAGTTTTCCTCTTTTAAAGGAGGAGGTAAACAATTGGAACTTTTGACTAGGTGAACCGATTTTGATGATTTTTTTAAATAAAAGCTGATGCCTCCCATGTGGTCTAGGAACATTTCTTTCGAGTGCAGACGAAGTCGCGTGGTCCAACTTATACTTGGCATCGGTTTAAGGGAAACAAAACTCATTACGCAGGTAAAGTTCTTGGCAACAGATAAACTGACAGCTATTTTTGTAATAAATACGAGATTTCTTGAATACACTCTAACGTAAATACCTACATGTAAAATAAAATAAATAAACGATGATATATAAAAGAATATATCATCGTTTTCATCGGGGTGGGGGGAGAGGGGGGGGGGTGTATGATGCAGCATTTTCTACGCTTTTATATGTTATACGAATAAAGAATAGAAATATAACGGTTCCTAAACTGCCCTAGTTTTTTTTTTATGTCACACGGCAACTGTGCTGGTGGTACGCTTGATGGTGAGCTATCACCACCGACCGTGAACAGGGCAGAGGTAGTGCCTCTGCGAATGTGCTGTCCGCTTTTAAGGGGAAAGGGATAAGGAAAGGATTGACGACTGGAAAGAAGGAATGGACTGGGTAGGGTCAGGTAAAGGAAGGCTCCCAGTTAACGTAGGAAACACAGTAGCACGCTACTATGTCACGCCGGTCTTCTGTGGGGGTGTGGTACTTCCCCGCTGCGAGTTGGTCCAACTCGTGCCGAAGCGTGCTCGACTCTCACATTATATATTTCTCTAACATAGACAGAGAGACGAATACAAAAATAATCATCTATATTTAGATATTTTTCTTTTTTCATATACATAAATTAATAGTTACAATAATTAATAACGATACTAAGCTAGGATGTACACCTGGCTTCGTTCCAAATAATACTTCAGTTCATTCACACACCACTTCAGCTGAAACCCGATGTAGGTAATTCTTTGTTTAGAAAATGGGTTAGTATTATTTGTAGCTGACGAAAATAACTGTCTGTTTGTTTGTTACACTCTCACGGTCATACCGTTGAACCGAATGTGATGAACTTCACGATTCTAGAGGTGTTATTATTTTTTCGTAAAATTTCACGTATGTGTTTTTTCTTTTATTGTATGTTCTTTCTGTATTTCTCCATCTTCTGTGTGTGCAATAAAATATTAGAAAAATACATAAATATGTGTTATAACAGCTGAGCCATAGAATGTTTCATACATACAATTTATATACCACATATTATATGATTTATACTAAGCATATGTTTGTGTTATATGATTTATAATTGCATATAAGTCTTGATAGAACTATGATTTTAGTATTAATTATTATTATTATTATTTATAAGTACATATTTGGGAAATCTGAAAGTCTAAAAAACATACTCTCTGGGATCTACCCCACCTCCACATAAGATCGGCGTGAAATAGCTCCTTTGCCTTTTCCTCGCCCTTCCCATTCCAATCCTTTTCCCGTCGTCAACTCTTCCTATCCTTTACCCCTAAAAATGGGCAACGGACAATGCATTCTCAGAGGCACTACCTCTGCTCTGTTCATGGATGGTGGTGATCGCTTAACATCAGAAGAATCACCAGCTCCGTAACGCGATATTACATAGAAGAAAAGTTTTCCTTATTCTACACAATAAATGAAACCCAGAACCACTCACTTCGTCGCTCGTTAGCCATTACCAAGGCCATACAGAATAGATAAACGTATCGCTAACGGAACGTGAATTCATTTGCGAAATAAATTAATTGATAAATGAAAACAGACGGGGCACTGAAAGATATATTGCACAACCTTCAAGCGAACGCTTATATAAATCAGAGTTATATAAATAAAAACTATTTTTATTTATCATTGATCTTGAGTTGAAAGTATAGATTATAGAATTAAGACGATAGCATTTCGAATGCTTTTATCACAAAACGCGCGGGAATCGTTCTATGTTCAAAACATGGCCTGTTGACCAATGACGTATTCAAAGAATGGACAGGTTATACTATTAATGTCATATTTTATGTAGTCGACAAAAAAAGTCCTTGAGGACCCTGATGAGAGGTACAAAACCACATTCTAAGATGACAACGATTATCTATCTAACAAAAAGAATCGCGATGCCAACAAAATAAAATACAGTTAAAACCTTCTTCGTTTTCGCTTATAAGAGGCGTTGTTTCTCTCTCAGGCACACTATACGTACATTTTACACACAATTACTACTTGTAAATTATTATCACAGATAGCAAAATACTATACTTATTATATTATCTGTGCTTTTGCACACTAGATTCACGAGTCAGATAATTACCTGAATTTCGTATCCCCATTATGGAGAGTCTACACTACAACGTTAACTTAGAAGCTGTTAGAGAGTTTAACCCCTCCAAAATACTGACATTCTTTTATCAGTCTTATGTGATTTTATTCCCTGTACTAAAATTATAAAGGGACACACAAAGAGTGAGAATAATTGTTATATTTTGAGTGACAAAAGTTCTGTTGATAAAATCAACTTGAATTATAGAGTGTTTAAGTTTGAGTCTTAACCTAAGTAACGAGGTTCAATTTTACTGAGAACTCGCATATTACTTTGAGTACTATGTTATCTGTCGTATTAAGTTATCTGTGGTTTGAGTATGACATGAGTTGGAGTTTGCAAAACGTCACTGGTCGAAGCTCCCGCCCTAAATCCAGGTGCAACTTCCGCAGACCGGTCGACGACACTACACATTTACAGTGACTCCACACGCTCTGATTTCATTGTTCTACATACAGTGCATGGCCGTTGATACTTTGAATGACGTCAAAAACGTAAACCGGGAAACAATGTATAAAGAAAATGTATTCGAATTCTATATTTGATCACGAGTAACGGACAAAACGCGCAAATAAAAACAAACATTCCAAATTCTATATTTAAGAAAGCGAAATGGCGAAATAGTATAGTAATGCAAGTATTATATATATATATATATATATATTATGGAGTTTATTTGTAAGATCGTTGTAAGCATGTTAAAAAAAATACTTTATAGCTTAATATTCCCTGGTATAATTGTCTCGCTGTGTATAAAACGCAATTATCGTTTTGTACTTATTCTTTATGCTGGCGATTATAATAATCTACAGCGAGACAGGCAGCGTTAGCAGCTTGAAGCCTAAAATCAAATAGAAAGGAAAATATGAACAAGCACAAATTAAATTAAAGTTTAGGTCTCACAAAATGCCACCTATTTATAATTGTCAATGAAGGAATACTTTACAAGTTGTAATTTTTTAAGAGTGTATGTAAAAGTCGATCCTGGTAACTAATCGGTGCGAGCTGGCTCAATTAGTGCCGAAGCGTGCTCGACTCCCAACCTGGAGCAGTGACTGCTTGGCTGTTACATGTACAATATTCCTCATACTCACTCACAAGCTGTACGTAACGTACGCTGTTTTAGATAGCAGGATCTACTATCTACTTCTCAATTTTCTAACGAATAGATCTATAGTTTCATACAATATTTTTCGTATAAGAGAGTAGGATGATTATTTTATAATAATAGACTGTACACAAACATCAAGCGTAAAATCACACGAAACAGGTGCCCTGGAAAATGGATCGTCAAACAGACGAGGTGTTTTGGCAATATGTCAATTACGACATTACGAGAAATCAATGGTAAATATGTTTTGGCCTATTTACTAAAATACGCGGTCGATGACCTCCATACAGATAGGATAAGCTGATCCTGTGGGGTATGAGTACTACTTATTATTTTATGCTATGGTACGGATGCATATTAACTGTCTGTATGGGTATATGACATGCACCTGTGCCCTCTCAGTAAATTTCCTTCGTACGTAAATATGTGATACATAAATTATGGTAGATGTTTCAAAATACTTCTACTAAAGTTCTCAATTAAGCAGTTTTTTAAGGTATATAATTTTAATAAATGTGAGAATGTCAGAATTTTTGGCGGTGTAACTATCCGTAAATTTTGTGTCAGAAGGACAATTTGAAGGTGGTTTAGACTTTGGAAAAAACATTATTATATTTAACGTCTATTATGGAATCAGTATCGCAATAAAACCTACTTTTTACTTACTGTATCGGTGTTCTTATATCACAATGAAGATTTGTGAAATGCACACATGTAATATTTCGATACGTGTAGAGGAAGTCAGGTGAGAGTCCTTAGAATAAGTCAGTATAATTTGAACCATATATGAAAGGGTCATCAAAGGTTAAATTGGTGACGCACACATGAGAAAACCATATGTATGTGCTACATAGACATTGTACAAGGGTATTATTAATTTTTCATATTTCATTTCAGATGAAAGGAAAGCCCATGATATTGAAAATAACATCGCACATATTCTTTTATTTATGAACACAGTTTCAAAGATAAAAATGATTAATGTTGGGTTATCTTTAGAAAATGAGCTTATGATGTTGTAGAACTTTTTACAAAGGACTACATTGTTGTAAAGAGACAATGAAACATATAGAACAAAATCTTATTTATCTATAAATAGAATACGAATAAATATTCAGTTAAAAGGTGAGTATTCATAGTTGAAACCGTTTAACAGTTTGAAATCACGTTTATTTTTGTTTGACACGCCAGAGTTCCCGCCAAAACCGCATACTATCGTTTACTCGGCGATTTTACACATAGACAATTAAACTAGGTATTTATATAGTCTGTTGCGCGCAATCACGCGCGAATCTTGGAACGTGGTAGAATTTTTTTTTTACAATACTTTTTTTTTAACAATGAAAGTGTCTAATGGATTTGGATGGATTGCCGTATTTTTGATTTATCGCAATTCTTAAGTCAATGAACTAAATTGATTCTGAGTTGATGGCAAGATGACGGTGAGTTCATTTGTCACGGTTCTGTTTTTGAAATTCTTGTTTTTTAGGTTAGGCATTTTTATTTTTTACAATACAGCTTTTTTTATAAAATGAATGATTGCCATCTATTAACAATTTTTATCTTACCTAGTAGTATTAATGTTAAAAATTGTGTTATTTAACATTCTAGAATCATGAAACGAACTTGAAACTTTTACATTTTTTTCAATGACGGAAAGAAATCTGTAATTAAGTTTTCCTCAGAGGCGTGCTGTTCTGCATCTTATCAATATACTACTTCCACAAAAAGCCTGTAACTCTCAATTCACACGCGTATTTTTAACACTTGCAACACACATTTGTTTACCGCAAGTCCACACAACGCATCTGGTGATTGTGGAAAACGAGTTTTCATTTAAATTCACCACAAATGTCTCAACGTATGGAAATACAAGTTTATGTGTGTAAAATAAACACAAAAGTGCATTGAAACCGCTTTGTCCACGATATTTGGGTCGGACAAAAATATATTCGTCTGTAACTGGAGCTGCAATTCTAAATACTGATCGTATCCCGCTAGTTGACTGTCTCGCTGGCTAACTTTTGAGTGGCTGTTGATACATGACAATGTCTGTCCTGTATTTTGTAACTTTTTGAATGAGAAGCCCGATCTGTTAGGTTTATCTGAGACTAGCTGCGCCCCGCGGATTCAAGCGCGTAAGTCCATATCCCGTAAGAATATCGCGATAAAAAGACCAGCTGTCTACGTACGAAATTTCATTGCAATCGGTATAGTAGTTTTTGTGTGAAAGAGCAACAAACACACACACGTCCTAACAAACTTTCGCATTTATAATATTAGTAGGATTATAGGATCTGTGTCTATATCAATTGTTACATTTAGAGCGAATTTTTAATGTTTAAATTGTATTATAGCCATACAAGCATCTCTACTTAAAACGGTATCTAACTAGCTATGAACCGCGTTTTTACCCGCATGTATGTGAAGCAAAAAATATGAGTCCCGCTTTTGCAATATTTTTATATAGTATTATTACTTTTGCTATGCGAAAGATAGACAAATAAACACAATCGTACCATTATGTAGAGGTTTCCTATGGAAATTTGAAAACCCCTCCATAAATTAAGATATTAGTTGTGAGTAGAGGCATATTATAGTTTAAGGCTTTTAGCTCGTAATCAAAGCAAAACTCACGAAGTTACCTTTCCCGTGGGATTTCCAGGAAAAACCTCTTATCGTTACTTTCACATTTATAAGTAGAAATTTTCAGTATTACGGTTCCATGTTTTGTGTTGTTTAATCACATATTTCCTTCCATTGGCAAGTCTGCACCGGATCTCAATATCATTGTCCCGGGGACGAACAAGACACGTTTGAGACGGAATTACTATTAATTTGCTGAGCAACGTCACGAGATTTGGCAAAAACACCCAGATACTATCTCGTATGGTTATTATAAATGTGTATATGCGTGTATGAGGTTTAAATATTGTCGTTGCGCCCTGTCCAGGGCTGTGCTACATGTTAGAACTAAGGAAATAAGTTTTTTTAACAAAAAACTACGTGGAAAACGCCAGCTTTGAAATAAAAAACAAATCATAGATCGATCGATCGATCAATGAATCGAATCGATTCATCAATTCGAATGATCTGAAGTTATAAAGCGAAAAGTCTTAACTGTTAACTTTCTTTTTTTGAATTCGGTTAAAAAAAATAAGCAGAAAATACGCATCATGGATAGGTAGGGGTAGTGTAGCTTTTTGTCACTCCGTTCTCTCCTAAACAAGATATGAACTGTTTATACAACATATATTCAAATCAAAATTACTATAAAACAGTTAAAAGTTAACTTCGTATATATATTGTCATATTTAAAAGAATGCAGTTAACTTCATCGCAAGAGTAAATGCACCGAGGAAGGTACCATGACAGTATTAATGACTAATGTGTCTTATCAAAACTAATATAACCAATCCCAAGGTATTCTTAAGAAATTAAAACCCAGGCAGCAAAACTTTTATTATATCGATAACAGTGTCACTGCAGTCAGATTTAGATTACTCACTATAATTTAAACATTTTATTAAATTAATTGTATAATAAATCTTGGTAACATGCTGCATCAATTATACATTTTATCAAATGTGTGTAATGTCTAGTTTTGCACAACTTCCCGTTCGCAATTTCTAAACGCTTTTGATATCTTAAAATACGAATTTGACATTGAAATTTGTTTTATGCGGTGAAAGATGCGTTATTTATATACCTAGAATTTTAAAATTGCAAAAGATTAAATTCACAATCAGCTCAAAATATAAGAGTTGATAATATAAAAAAATGAGGATTTTCAACCATATATTTTAACATAAAAGCGGATATAATTTTTATATCGTAGAGTGACTAAACAAGTAATTTTATAGAATTTATACCATAAAAATGCATACAAACAATAGAGAAAAATTAAACAAGCTTTTGGAAGGACCGAAAAAAGTCCAATAAAAAATCTCTGCGATAGAAGTATCCCATTGTATAAATATGTGAAGAGATTATTATACTGTTTATACATGCCTACTTCATATTTATTATTTGTACATAATACATAATAATATGTCGAAATTATTTCTTCTATATTAAACTAGCTGGGCCCCGCGGTTTCACCCGCGTAAGTCTGTAGGAATGTCGAAAAGATGCCTATATGTTATTCCAATAGTTCAGCTATCTACGTACCAAATTTCATTGCAATTGGTTCAGTAGTTTTTTACGTAAAAGAGTAACAAATATTCACATACATCCATCCTCACAAACTATCGCATTTATGATATTAATAGGATTATGATTTAATAAGCCATTTTATTTCTATTTAGTGTATATTTTTATATCTTAAAAAATACTGTTAGATGTAAATAAATGTAGTTTAGAAAATTAAAAAATTATGTAATGTTTCAATTGGTCCATTATTAGAGCATACGTAAGACTAATATCTTGGATCCTTATCATCAATATGTTAAAAAAAAATTGTAGTATTGCATTATGACCGATCTTTGAAAAATTAAGAGAAATATTAATTTAATCTGTCCTTTTCATGTGGGTAAAAAAAAGAAGTTTTAAATAAGCTAAAATAAT
Organism: Zerene cesonia; assembly: GCF_012273895.1. Lineage (NCBI taxonomy): Eukaryota > Metazoa > Arthropoda > Insecta > Lepidoptera > Pieridae > Zerene > Zerene cesonia. The sequence continues at coordinate 80,594 of NW_024045131.1, read as the reverse complement.
TTTTTCGTTTCACCACATGTAAACACAGCTATATTTATTTCAAATTGATGACCGTAAAAAGGTGAAGAAACGAATCTTCAAACACATGTTGCTAGAATGTGACCTTCAGGCTCCAAGCCATGATGCTGCCGTGAACCGCCAACAACCCCAGCAGCCATGCGAGTATCGTAAACTCATTCAGTAATAAATAAACAATCGATTTTTATTTTACTTTGTATTCAATACCTTTGATTCCAACACACAGTATAAAAATATCGTAGATAAATATGTCTTATTTTTGTTTGTAAAGATAAATAAACACAACAACATTACCCCCAAAATGTTTTTTGCGGCAGTAATACATGATTTTTTATTGTTTCTGTTATCTATAAATTATTGTATAGGTGCTTGTCTGTAATAAAGCTGCAGAATTTGTTTGTTTAAGCGCGCTAATCTCAGGAACTACTAGATCGATTTCAATCATTATTGCACCGTTGGAATGTACAACAGGCGAAGCCGGAAAGGACAGCTGTTCATTAATAGTGATCATTGTAGGTTTTTCATCAAATTGTTTACTTTGAGAGATATGTTTTTTACTGTGACTATACATAATTCTAATTCCATTCAATCGGACTCAATTTAAGGAGCATTTGTATCTTTATATTTTATAATTAACAAGTTCAACCCCGGCTTTTCAAATTTTTTTAAAATCGGTCCAGTAGTTTTTGCGCTTATCCATTACATTGCTTGTAAAACAAACAAAAAATCAAAACTTTCCACTTTATAATATTAGTATAGATTATATTATTATAGACTAGCTCTTGCACGCGTGCGAAGCCGCAGCGCTTAACAGACGGTAATATACATATAAATCTTCCTCTTGAATCGGTTGTCTAGTTTAAAAGATCTAAGCATATATCTAGGGACAGATGCGGAAAGCGACTTTGCTTTATACTATGTAATGACAGTCAGTACATTGTAGTTATAAGAAACGTGAACTTTATTCAAGCCCTTTTTAAAATATAACAGAGTTGCATAGTTTGGCTTACAGATCGACATGGCAAGGAATGTTGTTAAAGAATCTCCCGTTTGGCAGAACGAGACGCACCGCGTCCGCACTGACGGACGAGCGATATGAGCTCGATGAAAAACATAATAACAATAGAAACCCGTGTTGTTAAAATTATCCTGCGTTGTTCGAATTTCGCAGGATGTTTGCGTGGTTGAAATCTGAAGCGTTGCCATAGCTACAGTGTAAACATTATCTATTTGAAATGTGTCCGCGTGATAAGATCAAAGATTCGCTCTTTTCGTTCTATAAACTATTCATACAGAAGCATGTAATCAGCCCGCGCGTTATCACCAGACGGCGAACCCGCGGGAAAAGTGGGCATTTCCATAGCTTCATCGTCATAATAAAGTCCCGTGTCCCCTAGTGGGGTATGGGGCAGACGATAAACATCTGTATCGCTGATCGCTGATTTTCTTTATCTTCATCATTTATTTAGCTCCATCAACATGAAGCTTGCTAAACGCTTACATATAAGTTTTGGCTCAATGGTAAGGTTCTCGGACTACAATCGAAAAGTAGAGAAGTTCGAGACCAGGCGAGCGTAAAGGAAATAAGATGATTTTTCAATTTGTCCCCCCATATGAATAACATCACCACTGTTCGAAATGGTGAAGGAAAACATTGTGAGGAAACCGGCATGTCCGAGAATCAAAAATTCGACGACATGTGACATCTGCCAACCCGCACTTGGCCAGCGTGGTGTATTATTGCCTGAACCCTTATTGGAGGCCTGTGTCCCAGCAGTGGAAACGTGTATGGACTGATGACGATGATGTTGGTTACCGCATGAAAGGGTTACAAACATAAATTCATATACGCTTATATGCTTTCGCAAATTGATAAATTATAAAATAAAATTAGAGTTTAACCTGATATTACTGTAGAACATCACCTTATCGTGATTCGTAAAGCAAAAGGCCATAAATACAAAAAAATAAACAATAACGAACTGTTAAGAAAGTTAAGAAACTCCGCTTTGTTGACGAAAACTGCATTAGATGATTTTACAAACTGACTTTAACAAAGAAATGTTTATAATAGAAAAGTATACAATGTGTATTAGAAATACCTTATCCATTCGAGATTAAATTCATGACACTGACTGCATTAATGCTATCTCTTTAAATGTTTATCTGTCTGTTTGTTCCGGCTCTGAACAGCTGGACCGCTTTAGACTATGACTTTCACTCGCAACTCGATGTAATAAGGAACAACTTAGACTTTTTATTCCATTATTCTCAAAGAAACATTGGGATTTAAGGGAAACACTTAGTACGTGGCGAAACCGCGAGACGCAATACTTTTATGAAGTAAGCAATAAAATAAAGTTGATATTAGTATTATGTTATCTGTGGTATTCACTAACTCTGTATGCTTTACCCACCCAAATATAAATTAGCAGCAAAACAACACAGAACAGCAAAAATTTCGAGATTTCTTTAAAGAAGCGAATCGTATCTTTTATGAGATTGGATAAATTTCTGTTTGCATACAAACGTAGTCTCGCCGACTTTAGAATTTTAAACTATTTTAAATCTTGGCATAGCTACGCATACGCGGAGTTTTTATAATTTCGGCAATAACTTTTATTTCGGTTCGGTTGCAACAAAGGCATGATTTAATTCGCCTTTTAGTATATTTTAATAGCATTCTTTCGCTATTTTTATGTTTAAAACCAGTTCATGTAAATAAAAGAGAATAATAGAAATGTAGGGACGAATATTATTTTTCTTAAAGTGCATTATCCTTTCTTCATAGATTTTATTTAATTAATTACGCTTTTAAGTATTTTTCGACGATATGTGTGTTTATTTTTTGAAATATAAATAACAAATAAGCTTTATTCTTTGCTAATACTAGATAAAGAGCTAATGTCAAAAATAGAGGTTCAACTTTTAGAATATAAGTAATATTTTATTATATTTTTCATTTACTGTATTATTATTAGGTTCATACAATTTTGTAAAAATTGTTTCTAAATATTGTTTAAAAACGAAAATGCATATTTTTACGTCAGTTTGAAAACTCATAATATTCCTAAATTAATAACAAAAGACCTAAAATACACAGCTACTTATTATTTCACACTTGTTTAATTAAAAAGAAATCAAATCCACACGCCACTATACTCACCCGTACAATATCATATCCCACAGAACAGATAAAAATTATTTTTAAAACACTTATTTGTGAACGAAAATACGCGCGAATGCAAAATGGCGGACGCGCGGGCGTCCCGCTCGTGGCGACCAGCAATCTGAAAGCTGGACTGTTGGAAACCGGGCGAAACGGGATGGGAAATATAAAATTACTCGTCTAATTTAGTGATGTTTAATTTTACTGTCGATAAAATTACATTTCTCTGTTCGAAATGGAGCAGGAGGCTAGATTCGTAAGGTGTGAAATAGGATTTTGCGGAGCATAAGGCCATTTACACTTGATGGGCATAAATTATAAAGTAAAAATAGTATTACATTACGTAGGGTAAAACTAAATATTATTGTCGGTCGGTGTCATAAAGAGATAACTATAATAATTGAACACAAGCTCGTAGACACCCTCTGTTGCAAGCGAAACATATCACGTGTTTCGCTATATACTTGCATTACTCCAAGTAAATGAATGTGCAGAGGATATATGGGGTGCAATGGTTTTACCTCCCTTTTCTTTCCCTAGTACTTCTAGGGTCATCTTATCTTACCTGTTCGGAAAGCTATATGAGAAGAGAAGATACGAAATTCTGCTGATCTTTCAAATTTTACACTTAAGATCATACAACTATGACAAATAACTGTCCTGAGGTTTTAACGACAATTTTTTTGATAATCGATAAACTCTATGAAATATTTTATTATGACAGATGTATAAAAAACATCGATATTTCATCTGAGCATCACTAGCAGAGCACCTGGAGAAAATTCGGGGAATCCAATTGTTTATTTTCGTTGGTACTGAATTTCAGTGTTACTACATCGTATAATGCTGTTATTGGTGAGTCATGGGAATAACTTGTCAATATGTTTGTTTGGCAATATAGTCAAAACAGATGAACTGTTAATAAATATTATAGCTTGTCGTCACTTGAAACAACTAGACCGATCTGATTGTTTTTATTATTAAATTATTGGTTTATTTAGGAATATATTTAAGAATACAATAACATTTTAATCATTCAATGTTTTATTTTTATTTCTATGTTATCATAAACACCTTACTAACAGTGACTTCGGTCACTTCATCCGAATTTATTCAGCATTTCCCATTTAACAGTTACAAACAGATGCAATTGACAGGATAAATAAGCATAGTATTATTATCTTACTCGGCTGACGCCATTCTACAAAACTCTTATCATTTAGAGGTATGGAAAATAGATGTTGACTGATTCTTAGACCTGCCCGATATGCATAAGAAATTAAAAAAGTACCCAGCCCTTTCAAAGGAGTATGGTAAGGTCTGGCGTCGAGGCGCACAGGATCTAGGCACCGCTTTATGATGGATGTTCCATGTACCCGGACTCGGAAGCGGTTCGACTCTCCATTCTTTATTCGAACCGCAAGGAACTGGAACATGCCTCCTGAGTCTGTGTTCCCTGACGTATAATCTGGGGATCTTCAAAAGTCGAGTGATAGGTACCTCCTAGGGAAGCGCGCTCCATCTTAGACTACATGTACGCTTACCAGCAGGCGAGATGGTAGGTAAGCGCTTCCCTATCACACACAAAAAAAACTAGAGAGATTTATGTGGCATAACATACTGCATTTTTTAAATCTAAATTTTTGTTAGATTTTATTGAGTCTGTTAAGTGGGATATATGTGAAATCGTGACTCGTAACTTAATCATTTATGTATATAAAATATTTATTTTAAAGTTTTGCTATGTATTTTATTCCTTTTAAAACATCATAATGCGGATATTTTATACAGCTCAAAACAAAGGTTAGTAAATATTTTTCTGTTTATTGTTTGTATGAAAGCGCTAGGCAGAATTTAATAAAATTTTATATTGTGATGGAATAATTTATGGAATATTTAGGGGTGGCTATCCCATACACGTGACCGGATAAGTCTCTTATGATAAACTGTAAGTTTCTAACAGGCATCTCAGTTCAGATTTTTAATAAAGACTCAACACCCATTAGTGATTAAGATATCGCTTATCAAAGTATAAAGATTTAAGATTAAGAATATTATAGAGATGATTTTAAAGTTATTTGTTGCTAATAAGAATATTATTTACTAGCTGCGCCCTACGGTTTCACCCGCCTAAGCCCATATCCCGTAGGAATATCGGGATAAAAAGTTGCCTATATGTTATTCCAGTTGTCCATCTATCTACGTACCAAATTTCATTGCAATCGGTTCAGTAGTTTTTGCGTGAAAGAGCAACAAACACACACACACATGCTTACAAACTTTCGCATTTATAATATTAGTAGGATGGGTATGGGCGCGTCCCGCTTTTTAGCAAAAAAGGCGTAATTTCAAGGAATAAACCCTCATAGGAGGCCTGTGTCCCAGCTGTGGGAACATGTACGGGCTAATGATGATGAACATGAGACAATACGACATAACTAAAGCTTTTGCTCGCGGCTTCGCCTGCGTGGTCAATAGAAATTAACAGAGATTGCGCTATCTGTCGGATTTTTTGAAGATACTAAAAGCACAACATGATATAATTAAATTTATTTTCCCATGGGAATTCCATAAGAATGAGAAGTTTTATCACGTCAAAAAGACATTAAAGACATACCATAAAATTACTCCGTTGCCACGTGAAAGAAAGACAAACAAACACATTTTCGCATTTATAACATTAAGTAAGGATAATTTTAACATTATTGTTTAGCAAACTGTAGATTTCTTTGATTTATAATGAAGGATGTCAACAATAGTAAATTGTTTTAGTCATAATTCGCTCCATAGATACCGGCCTCTGGTCAAGGTGACACACACATACGTAGTGAGGAAACCGAGCGGCGCGCGCGCATCGTTTCGTGCCCATTGTTGTGCGTTACGGGACGGTTTAAGTTATAGTCGGCAATGGAGCTGGTGGATCGCCTGATGGTAAGCGCTACCACCGCTCATAAACATTTGGAGAGGCGTATGGACAATTGCAGACCTTACGCCTTTACAAATGAATTGCCGACTTTAAAATGGGAAGGGATTAAGAAAGGATTGACGAGAGGAACGAACGAAAGGACTGAGACGGGTAAGGAAAAGGATATAGGTATTCGTCGCGAAGCGTGCTCGAGTTCCATATACAAACGTAAAACTTTTATCGACATCAATTTAAGTAAGACACTATAAGCACAAAACTGTTTACGCAGAGTACGTATTAGAAGCTATTAATACGTACTCTGTTAAATATAGATGTTGTGGCTTTTCGCTTTTTCGCCTTTTCGTGGATAATATGCAGATGAATTTAAAAATCTGCTTGTTTCGTTCCCTCGACTTTTTCATCTACGATCTATTTCTAGTTCCTAACCACGGAGCCAACACTGCTCTTTTTAAATAAATTAAACATAATTTTAATTATTCACGCACACACAATGGAAATACACACTCATAAAACCTATAAATAGCCAATAAGAGACATAAACACTTGAGCAATCCTTATCACAAACACATAAGGTCGAATTCGTGATAACACAGCCGCATTGAGGCATTTCTCGTTTTGTAAACATTACTTGCGATTCTTCGTTGATCAGTATTGCTTTTAAATTTGTGATATTGTGCTATATTTAAGGTAATTGCGCTTTAAAACGTTAAATTTTCACGATTTCATATAATTTCATTATATTTGAACGTTACTATTTGCTCGCGTGATATTTTTACTCTTTACCTACAACACAGATAACATAATACTGTACGGACTTATACTAATATTGTAAAGATTTAACTTTTGTGCGTTTGTATGTTTGTTAAGTATTTAAACAAAAACTATTGGACGGATTACATCAATTCTTTCACCATAAATAGCTGCAACTTCACCAAGTGGCATAGGCTATGTATCATGTATTATATTATAAATACTATAATTTTGATTATGAAATAACCTTACATAAATAAAGTATTTGATTGTTTGATTAAAAAACACAACGATTTTGTTTGTTTATAGATAAGACTTATCAACCGATTCAAAAAAGAGAAGGTTATCAAATCGACTGTATTTTGTGTTTGTAAATTTATCTTTTTACTGGGTGAATCGATATTTATGAATCTTTTTTTATTTGAAAACTGGTACCTATCATGTGACATTTCAATTTGGTCGAGGTCTGACAGTGCGCAGGTGGTATAGTTCACAGATTATACACTTACTAGCTGAGCCGGTTATACGTAAGCTGATACGCTGTTCTGCCTTACTCTTATCATTTAGGTGTGTGAAAATTAGATGTTGGATGATTCTCAGACCTACTCGATATGTACACAAAATTTCATGAGAATCGGTCTAGGTGTTTTGGAAGAGTATGGCAGCTAACATTACGACGCGGGAATTTTAGATATAGAGATATACTGGTAGTATAGTTTTTGATTATAATAATTGTTTTTATTATATTTTAGTATGCTTGTGCAAGTTTTATGTTACATTTATCAAAACACAATCTTCATTTAAGTTTAAATATATACGGGAATTTTTTAAAACGAAAGAAAAGTCTCAGAGAAATTCAAACAATTGGTGAACGCATTTAAACTTAATTTTTAAGACCTGACAATTCCATTATGAATATATAACAAATTCATATAAAATTAATGCTGACAATTAATCTAAAATTTTAGTATATAGTTAGAACATATATCTTTATGAAAAATTTCACAGCAAAGTATTTTCTAGTGTTTAATTTTACGCGAGTATTATACATTTAGAAATTAAAGACTTTTTAACGGATTTTAAACGCGATTTATTCATTATATTATTAATCCGACGTTTCGAACACTTTACAGCGAGCGTGGTCACGGGAAGACTGATAGTCTGACTGACTGACTAAAATCAAAGATCCGTTAAAAAGTCTTTAATTTCTAAGTTTCACTGCAATCTATCCAGCCGTTTCATATAGCAATATAAACAAACAAACGTACACAATTTCTTCCTTAATAATTATCACAATATCCAGATGCCCTGGACCAGACCAGAGTCGGTTCCAGTTGGAAAAGTGTGGAGCAGATTCCAAGGCAGAGAGAGAAATGGAAAACCAGCGTGGGTATCACATAATCACTACATGCTATAAAACAAAGTCGCTTTCCGCCTGTTTCTGTATGCTTAGGTCTTCAAAATTAAACAACAGATTAGATGTTTTTTTTTAATAGATAGAGTAATTCAAGAGGAAAGCTTGTATATGTATATATTACGTATATACATATACAAGCCGCGGGCAGATAAATAGTAAATTAATCAGTGCATAATATAATATTATAAAGCTGAAGAGTTTATTTCTTTGTTTGTTTGAACGCACTAATGTCGGGAACCACTGGTCCGATTTGAAAAATTCTTTCAGTGTTAGATAGCCCATTTATTGAGGAAGGCTGTAGGCTATAATTGTACCACGGGCGAAGCCGGGGCGGACCGCTAGTAATAGATAAACATATTAAGTATAAGTAAGTGACTGTGGTAGTGTAAACAAATTTAATTTTTATATTAGTTTTTTATGCTAGAAAAAATAAACCATAGTTTTGGGGTCTGTAAAGCATTCCATAGAAAATATAAATACTCTTTTTTAATAATGTTTAATGTACTTTAACAGTCACTGAAGATATTATAGTATGTACTTATATATTAATGAATTTCTAAAATAAAAATTTAAGTAATCGTTTGCGATATAAGGTATCAAATCCGAGACATGGAGGCGAGTGATAGAAGACAGTGTCTGGACATGATGCAGCAGACCTTCCTTGATGATGAACCGCTCTGCCAAGTCTTAGGTATATGCTTTTTATTCTTATACTAGCTCATGCCCGCGACTTCATTCTCGTTAAATTTGAACGTGAACAAACTGGAGGCTTTCAATATAATTATGTAAGAGAACGTAGTTCGAGATATACATATATCTTTTTCTTATGTCAACGTCGACAATGGAGCTGGTGGGTCTCCTGATGGTAAGCGCTATCACCGCCCGTGGACATTTGGAAGGGCTTAAGGTCGATTGCAGACCTCACGCCTCTACAAATGCATTGCCGACTTCAAATTGGAAAGGGATTAAAAAAGGATTGACTGGAGGAATAGGAAAGGACTGGGAAGGCTAAGGCAGAGGATGTGGGCCTCCAGCTCGCCCACTTAACGGACGAAACACAGCAGTAAGCTATTTCACGCCGGTCTCCTGTGCGGGTGTGGTACTTGACTACTTATTTTTTTATAATTTTCACGCGAACTTTGTCGCGGGCTCTGGCTACTTTATAATAAACTAGCTATCCGTCCGCGGCCATGCCCGCGTAGTCGCAGGAAACTTAGACCCGGGGTTTTTCTCGCATGTTCCCGTTCCCGTGGGATTTCCGGGATAAAAACTATCCTATGTCCGTCTCCTGGGTCCAAGCTACCTCCGCACAAATTTTCAGCCAAATTGGTCAATCCGTTCTTCAGTTATAAATAGTGTAACTAACACCACTTTCTTTTATATATATAGATATCAAATATTTTTTATTTATTATTTCATTTAATTTTGAGATTTTATTGACGTTTTCATTAAATATGACTTTAAACTCCAAATATTAATCAAATAGCATTGAAATAATTTCAGAAATAAAAAAAGACCCAGCATCGATACAAACCATCAGGGATAACTGGGAGGCCATGGCGGACCAGGGGATATGCATAGCTTGTTACAGTGAGGAGAACGGCCAGCCCAAGGATCTAGTTGGGTTTAACATCCTTGTGGTGAAGAGTATAGATGATGATGATGAAGATTTCGATAGTGTAAGTTAATTTTCTAAAAAAATAAATTAAATACTTCATAGTAGGTGTATAATGCGTATATTTTTATTTGTATACTAGCTGCGCCCCGCGGTTACATCCGCATAAGTACGTAGCCCGTAGGAATTTCGGGATAGAAAGTTATCTGTATGTTATTCCAGTTGTCCAGCTGTCTACGTAGCAAATTTCATAGCAATCAGTTCAGTAGTTTTTGCGTGAAAGAGCAACAAACATACACACATCCTTACAAACTTTCGCATTTATAATTATAAATGATATTATAATATTAGTAGGATTATTTACTAGCTGACCCGACAGACGCTGAAAACCTTACTCTTATCATTTAGGGGTATGAAAATAGACAATGGCCGATTCTCAGACCTATCCAATATTCACACACCATTTCATAAGAACTGGTCCACCGGTTCGGAGGAGTATGGGAACAAACATTGTGACACGAGAATTTTTTATATTAGATTTAAAAAGTGAAGTCCCGTGTCCCCTAGTGGGGTATGGGGCAGATGATGTACATCTGTTTCACTGATCGATTTTCTTTACGGACAAGTAGGTGACCAGCCTTTTGTGTCCTGCCAGACCGAGACGTTTATTTTTTGTGTGTCCCCACCGGGAATAGAACCCAGGACCCCTCGGTTCTACGCTCACGCGTTAACCACTGTACCAAGGAGACGGTCAAATTTATTAGATTTACCTATATTTAAATAAATAAATAAACAAATAAATAATTAAATAATTAAATAAATAAATAAACAATTAATTAAATGAATAAATAAACAAATAAATAAATATTTTAGTGTGGATTCAAAACAAAGTTTTCTTATTTACAATACAGATAAAAGGGGAGCAGTGGAAGAAACTCCTGCTCACTCTTACAGCTACGGAAGAGCTGGTCAATCTCTTCCAGCATTTCGCTGTGAGCGAGTACCTGACGTCGAGTGGGCTCGCTGTAGTGAGTGAGCACCGCGGGCAGAACATTGGTGCTAAGCTGATAGCATCTAGGTAAGACTTATTGTTACCGCAGATAACATGGTGCTATGAAATGGAAAAGTAAATTAAATTATGTTTAGATATAAATCGCGTTTAAAATCCGTTAAAAAGTTTTTAATTTCTAGAAAATATATTTCTTTAAGACCCCATGATTGATCACTATCACGCTTCACATTAATCCTACTAATATTATAAATGCGAAAGTTTGTAAGCATGTGTGTGTGTTTGTTGCTCTTTCACGCAGAATACTGAACCAATTGCAATGAAAAATTTGGTACGTAGACAGCTGGACTACTGGAATAACATATAGGCAACTTTTTATCCCGATATTCCTACGGGATACGGACTTACGCGGATGAAACCGCAGGGCGCAGATAGTATATAAAAAAGTGTCATGATGCATGTTCCCAATGAACTCTTCACCAACTCAACCGATTTTGATGAAACTTAGCATTTTTTGTGTAATTTAGTCCAACTAAGATATAGGATAGTTTTTATTCCGATTAATTATCGCAATAATTATATATGCCAATAATATTGTATACTGTTACAGGGAACAAATATGTAAAGCGTTCGGGCTGCAAGCAGTTGCCACAGTGTTCACGGCCATACCGTCCCAGGTGCTAGCCGCTAAATGTGGCTACCAAGTACTGGCAGAACTGCCGTACGCTGAGATGAGAAAGCATGGTGTCGATCTGACTAAATGCTCCACACCTAGCGCTAAGTTAATGGGAATTAGATATAGTTAGCATGTGGATAACATCTCCACTGCTCGAAACGGTGAAGGAAAACATCGTGAGGAAACCGGCATGTCCGAGAATCAAAAGTTCGACGACATGTGACATCTGCCAACCCGCACTTGGCCAGCGTGCTGGATTATGGCCTGAACCCTCATAGGAGGCCTGTGTTCCAGCAGTGGGAACATATATGGGCTGATGATGATGATGATGATGAGATATAGTTAGGGTCAGCTTGATAGTTCCACTGATATATTTACTGAGATATTTAACACTTTTTATTGTTTTCATATTTGTTATTTTGTCTGAGAGATGATCATTCATCTAAACAGAATCTAGACTTGGAGTTTCATGCCTTCAAGCAGTGCTGTTCCCAGCGTGGTAGTGATGGCAGTAGATGACGAAAGCTGGCTGGCCCACAGTGGAATTAGTACTGCTGTAAGACGTCATCGTAACTGTCCTGAAACTGTTAAGAATTTAATAAAATGCTTTAATTTACTGTATATGTTTAATGTTCAGAATATATTTTTTTATCGGAGGATTCAGGCTGTTAGTTGAAATAATAACTTGATGACAGACGGGCGGACTGACAGACTGACGGACAGCGATGTATTAGTAATTTAGCAGAGATAACATTATACTGTAGGCTACGCAACCCAAAAAAATACTATAACTAGTATTACTCTGCGTTGTAATGAAATTCCATCGAAATTATCCCCGAAAATAATATATAGATATATGCAGGTTATTATTTATCGCATACCTTACTACTTACTTATTAGTTATTACTAACTTTACTCCATAAGAAACATTATTCAGTATACAGCACAAAGTTTAGTGAATTTATACTTTTTCTCTCGTTCCTATTAGTTTAATAATGTTGTGAAAACGATTGTACGATTGTGTATTTTTTATGTTTTATAGCATTGAATGCAATAATTTCAAAAATTCTACGAGAAAATATATAATTTAATAATCTAAATATATATAACTCAAAGGTGACTGACATAATGATATATCAACGCACAGCCCAAACCACTGGACGGATCGGGATGAAATTTGGCATGCAGATAGATGTATTGTCGCAGGCATCCGCTAAGAAAGGATTTAGATAAATTCTACCCCCAAGGGGATAATATAGGAGATGAAATTTTGTACCATGAAAATTTCTTTTGACCACGCAGGCGGAGCAGCGGGCAACAGTTAGTTATGTATAAAGTTCATGAAGGTGCCAATTTGTAATAAAACAATTTATTCAGTTATAAATAAAATTTATTATAAAATCACACGAGTGCTTTATTTTCCTTTTCTACATAAAAATGCGTTACATCACAAAACTTTTATAAAATTCTAAACACATCGAAAGATCCATAGACTTATAATTTATATGAAATACAGTTTTAATGAAGTGTGGGGAACTAATTACTCGTCTTAAACAGTTTTATTAAAACAAATAAAACGTTGATCCAAGTAAGAACAGGATCGCCAATCACATTTATAAGGCAAATTTCATTTGAAAATACATAATTTATCGACGTTTCTATGCGTCATACACAATGGCGCTGGATCGATCCTATTCTCAATTGGATCGCACCGCACACAGATAGGCGTGTAAGCGAGTTACGTGTGTTGTGTCTGTGAGAAACGAAATATGAATGTTCCATATTATTATTTATCAGACTTTGTTAGCAATAGTGACTCATATGAAACTACAAACTCGCTTATTTATATGATAAAAAAGTTAAATATTGTTGTCTCTTTCTAATTATATTGCTATCGAAAGAGAGCGCGATAAAATTATATGTTAAAGTTGATTATGCAAAGAGCTTAATATTGAGGCTAGGAGCGAAATTAAATAAAAGTTGTCTTGTTATCCTGTAAATGTACAATCTTCACGTATTTTTGAATATTATTTACGAAAAATTTGTATAAAATTAGTTCATCATCATCAGCCCATATATGTTCCCACTGCTGGGACACAGGCCTCCTATGAGGGTTCAGGCCATAATCCAGCACGCTGGCCAAGTGCGGGTTGGCAGATGTCACATGTCGTCGAACTTTTGATTCTCGGACATGCCGGTTTCCTCACGATGTTTTCCTTCACCGTTTCGAGCAGTAGTGATGTATCCACATATTCAGAAAAATTGAAAATTCTAATTATTTCCTGCACGCTCGCCCGGTCTCGAAACCCGACTTATCGATTTTGAAATCCGAGGTCCTCACCACTAAGCCACCACTACTTCATAAAATTAATTACAAATTTAGTTTTCTTAATCATATGAATACTTTTCAATAATACAATCGATTCAATAAGACAGTCATAAAAATTTATACAAATGGACATAAAAAAAAAATTATGAATTGTAAAATGAAATGAATAAAAAAGTCTACGTACAGTATTTCCTAGTTTCATATAACGCAAGTATTATACATATAAAAAACTAAACTACCTTCAATATGTCAGAGCCAGACCAAAACTAAGTTGGGCCGCACAGGAGGCAAAACGTTTCACCCAGTAAGAAGCAATGAGTTAACAAACAAACAAAATACAATCGATATTATAACTCCCCCCTTTTTGAATTTATGAAAAAAAAATACGGTAAATTTTAGTTTTTAATTTTAATTTTTGAATTAATCAATAAATCGTGATTAAAACCAGTTTTCTATCAAATGTAACTAACATTTATAAAAATGTTGTATAAACATGCAAATATTATTATTCAAATATGATATGGGTTCGACGAACAAATATACAAGCAAATTTTATTATTTTGGTTACATCCTAATAATATACAGCGTTTATAATCCTAGGAATATACAGCGTTTGTTTGTTTGACCGCGCTAATCTAAGGACCTACTGAACCGATTAAAAAAAATCATTTCATCGTTTGCTGTCAAGTGTACAGTATCCCCGAGTGCTATAAGCTACATATATACCACGGGCGAAACCGGGGCGAAGCGCTAGTTTATTAAAAAGATAGAAAGGGTTGGCTGAAGAATATAAGATATGATATATATGATAAACAACTGGGGTTAAAATGTATGAAGGGGATACAAAATTGTACATGGAAATATCGGAATGTTTTCATATGAATAATAATATAAAAAATAAATCTTTCTATACCAATTATCGCTAAAAAATTCGTATATTATACGTATAAAATCACGCACACAATATGCATCTACTGTATATAAAAACACATCCGTAAAAGTTCAGCAATTCAGGAGGTATCAACGTTACACAATTGAAAAATGTACCGCACACATCGCAAAATCTAGCAATATATTAAAATGGAAAATTTCTTCGTATAAAGCTGTTTGGCTTATCTATCCCGGAAAAACTGCTAAACCGATTTGAATAAAACAAAAATTAATTAGCTAACTGAATTTGTAGTAGAGGCTAAAATTAAAATATGTTTGTTAAACATGCAAACCTCGGAAACGACTAAACGTAATTACTAATTATAAATGTATATGTCACAAACGTATCGACTTTAATTTTCTGCAAAAAAAATAATATAAAAAATATAATTGTAATCACGTGTAATCCAGCAAAATGACTCATGCCTATCTATTCTTTACTCTCATTTTTCATTTATTAGTAAATATATTATTGCGTTATTGTGTAAATATCTAGATTTACTCACTCTATCACTTCTCAACTCTATTCAAGTCTACTTTTTCAATTTACATTTCATTATAATATTTTAGTTTTGACATGTACAATATGTGTATTATGCTAAACACGTTATCTTAATACGCCGTTAATATGTTAGTCTCACATCTCCTCTCATCTCTTCTTTTACATTTTTTTTACTTCTTAACACATTACATTCTTTCCTTCGCCTCATGTACACTATTCCTCCATCACTAGCCATCTCTTCTTATCTCTTCCCATCTCTTCTCATCTCTACCTCCTAAGCTTGTCGTTGAGCCACTCGTTCGTGAGCTCGTCAATTTCCCGCACTTCCAACAACCGCGGCGCGCCGACCGCCGCGGCGAGCGCGCGCTGTGTTCCCGCGTACATAACCTGAAAACAGGAAATATTATGAAAAAAAAAACTAAAACCCCCACTGCTAGCTGTTTAGTTCAATTGTAGTTGTATTTTTACGACATTTGAAATCAATATTGCTACTAAAAAAAAGCCAACGCCCCCCCTCACCCAATCTTTTAATAGGCGCCATTTTATTTATTTATACAGCCTATGTCAAAGCCTCAATTCTGATTATTACAGCAGCACATCATATGTCAAAATCTGTAAAAATCTGTCAAAAACATAGCACAATAATTGCAAGAACTTCATTTTATATGAACCTAGCTGTTCACCGCAGCTCCATCCGTGGTATACATATAGCCTATGTCACTCGGTGAAGTTGCAGCTTTCTAATTGTGAGAGAACTTTTGAAATCCAGCAGTTCTTACATGCGAGGCATAGGTTTTGTCACTTGTTAACTGTACGATTTATGTACCAATTGACATGAAAGGCAATGAAATTTAGAATCTGGGGTTGTACCCCCACACCCCCCCTCTAGGAACGTCAGAAACTTTTCTGTAAGAGAGAATGATTATTACCTGCAACTCCATGTGCGCGTCGCGCGGCGTGTAGAATATGAAGCACATGGGAAACGACACCCTGCCGTCGCTGTGCTCCATTTTGTAGCTGTAATTGTAATTATAGTGATGCAGTCATATGTATACAAGTGTAAATTAAAGACTTTTAAACGCGATTTATTTACTGTATTATTAAATTTTTATTTACTATATTATTAACCTGACGTTTCGAACACTTTACAGCCAGCGTGGTCATGGCTGTCGCCGCATGGCCACTATTTAAAATCCGTTTAAAAGTCTTCATTTTCTAAGTTTTTAAATCTGGCGTTAAAATCGTAAATCGTAGTTTCATTACAAATTGACATAACAATGTTGTTATGGTACATTTTTTGAGTGGTAAAAACATAGACCCACAACCCACAGCCCCCAGGGAAAGTTAGTGAGGGTGTCACGGGAGCTGGTTATTATACATGCACGACCCTTAAGTTGTTACGAGACCTACCTATACACTATGAACCTCGGCTGGTGGGACGGCAGGATGTCCTGCAGCTCCTCGAGCTCTATGTTATCCAGCTCTTCGTCAACTTCTAGAGCTTGCTTCTCTCTGTTCACCTGGAATTTACAGACATCGAATTCTGAGACTTTTATTTATTTAACTAGACTTCGGAACAACGGAAATTGGTGCAGCATATATAGTATAGCAAAGAGTTTGGTACTATCGACTTTATAATTACTCGTAATTAAATGTGATAAGGGTACAATATAAAAACAATATACGACACATCAATTCCCGTTCGGAAAAATACAAGCGATGACGAATTTGGTGATTAGTAATGATGCAGTTTGATAAACATTTCCATCGGAATATAATAAATTTCGTGTAAAAAGAAAAATATCAAAATATGTATTAAAACTGTACTTTAAATGCAATAAGTATAATGGATGGATCATTTCGTTAATTTCAAAGAACTATTTTCATACAATCTGACAATGTTTTCTTATTTCTAATAGCATTTTGCTATAGCGAAATTGTGAATGTGAAAACAATTGAATATATTAGATTATCATAATACTATCAATGTATTAAGTACGTTAACATGTGCTTAATGTTCTACTTAACAATTACTTAACACATAACTGTAATAAGCAGGAAATTATTAGCATTTTACCTTCAAAATTAAGGCACAATTTGAAGTATGTTTTTGGAAGCGAAATTTCTTTAGAACCTCCTTTACGTCGTCTCCAATATCACACACGTTTACATTCGCCGACATTATTATACCACAGATTGCTTCTTGTTAGTTATTTTATTTAATTTTCAATTGTGTACCGCCCACTTTATCAATCGGCAACTTCTATTAAATCTAATCAAGCGTAAACGTCAATTTTGTTTGACTTTGATACACATTTCTTGTGAATTAAACGTTCTGAAATAGTTTACTACATGTACATTTATTGACCAGCTAATTTTGATAGTAAACTTGAAATTTATTGAAGTGAAACTTCTTTAGAATCGTTGTGATTTCAAACCTGATGCAACGGAAAAACGACAGGTAAGAGACACAAATACAAAAATGTGTAGAATGAAGCCGGCAAAGAATGAGAAAGAAATATACATACTTCGATTTACTGAAGTTTCACTTCTATCGTGTGTGAATCGCACACACATCTTTTTTTTTTTCAGATTAGTGAAGATGAATTTTTTATTCTAAGTAAGCTGAGGTGTTAATTGCTTCGTGCTGCTATCACCAAAGAGTAGTATAGCTATCACGCATTAAAGTTTACTACTCGTCTATAGAAAAAACATTGAAAATGTTTTGCTTGATGCTTAATTTCCAGAAAATATAAAGAATAGTAAATAAATGAAAATTACATGTTAAAAGATTTCAAAAGATAAAATTACGTGTGTTTCGTTTTGACAAAAGAAAATTTAACGCGCCTAATCTTACTTTTTTATTTTCATAAATCAAACTAATTTTTGAACGTCCCGTATGGTGTCATCTGTCAGCTGTTTGAACGTCACAAAGACATCCGATTTCGAAATCTGCCTTTCCATCTAAACCTAAAATTCTGAATAAATTGTATTTTTACTGTAATATCAATAAAATCGGAATTTTTAATTATCTCAATACATTTCCCTAATTCGAATGAATAACTTCTAATGGGCGGTCATCAATAAAAAGTGTTTTAAATAGGACAAAGACAATTGATTATGTTATTAATTGCATTTATTGATAATTCCGCGTTTTACTAGTGTTTAGAAGTGTTTATGTGCCCTAAATAGAGGTCAACAACGTCTCTTTATGAACTGTAAGTATCCTATTTTGGCTTAAGCGACGTTTATTATAGGTATGTTACGATTTATAATAACAAACCATGAAATTGTAGAAAAGTAAAAGTGAATTGATCAGTTCGGCTTTACGTCAAAATTTGCATAAAAAATTGGCGCAAACACAAATAGAGAGGCCAACTATATTATTATATGCATAATAGTTTAAACTTGTATTTATCATCTTAAAAGCTAACCTTTTTGTTGCATAGCAACAGGAGCCTCTTAATTATCAATTTAATTAACATTTTTAAATATCACTACTCACTTTTGTTGAATTGTTTTCAAGGGATCTCAAAAAAAAAAAAAATTCATATTTTGTTTATTATTTGTATAATATTCCCCTTATTAAAAGGTCATTAACCTTTTTAAATTTTTATTCATGATATTAAAAATGTATGTTTAATTAAGTAATCATTCAATAAATTGTGGTTTTAATGAAACCACAGCTGAGTGCAATATCATGCTTTGTGTTTCTGTTTTTTACATGTAATAAATAATAAAATAATATTAAGATATGTTTATCAGTCGTCTAGTTCAAACCTTATCTATTTTTAGAGTAGGTGATGCATGAAATTGATTACATACTAGTTAACCCTGTGGTTTCATCCATGGATGCAACACAATCAACAGTTGAAAAACTTTTATCGCCTAGATTAAACCTCTATGAGTTAAATAAAAAAATGTAGTTAATGTTTCAATGCTGGATCTTAAGCTATTTTCATTTCAAATTTTACTAAAATTATTGCAGTGGATTAGCAGTGACAGAGTAACAGACACACAGAACCATGCATTTAACATTGCCGATATTATAAATGCGAGATATAAATATAAATGGACTAGCTGCGCCCCGTTGTTTCACCAGTGTAAGTCCATATCCCGAAGGAATATTGGGATAAAAAGTTATCTATATGTTATTCCAGTTGTCCAGCTGTCTACATACCAAGTTTCATTGCAATGGGTTCAATTGTTTTTGCGTGAAAAAGCAACAAACACACACACATACACACATCCTTATAAACTTTCGCATTTATAATATTAGTAGGAAGGATATATTTTTTAACAGTTACTTCACCCAGTTACAGGTTCTGATATTTTATATCTTGCTAGGATTAAAAATATCTGCATGGGCAAGATAATTATGTAATCTAAAGCTATTTTAATTATCTATTATTATTTGTATAAAAAAATATTATGTAATTTTGCAAATGCAATTTGTGAATTTAGTATTTTCTTGTGTTTGATTTCACGCGAGTATTATACATTTAGAAATTAAAGACTTTAACTTGATATACTTAGAGATTAATACTTTTACTAGCTTCAGGGTGATATTAAAGAGGCGTGATTGGAAAAATATCCCAATAATTTTTTTTTTCGTCATTACTAAATGTAAAAGAAATATATATATAATAAATGTATATGTAATGTAATGATGAATATGTATATACATAATATGAATTCATAAGAAAAATTAGTTTTTATAAAAATTTTTGAGTTTAATCTATGCTAATATTATAAAGCTGAATAGTTTGTTTGTTTGTTTGAATGCACTAATCTCACTAACAACTGGTCCGATTTGAAAAATTCTTTCAGTGTTAGATAGCCCATTTATTGATGAAGGCAATAGGCTATATACATACCACGAGCCCGGGCGGACCGCTAGTGTTTTGTATCAGGAACTAAGTGTATTTATTTTATTTACAGTGCATCCGAGTGATAAGTGATGACTGGAAATGGCTGACGGGAGAGCAATTTCGTGTAAGTTATTATTTCTTTACTCAAGTTAGTGTTATTATTTGTGGTCACCACCACCAACACCACCACCACCACCACCACCACCATCATCATCATCATCATCATCATCATCATCATCATCATCATCATCATCATCATCATCAGCAGCAGCAGCACCGCCCCATACATTTTCTCACAGCTGGGACACAGGCCTCCTATGAGGGTTCAGGCCATAATCCACCACGCTGGCTGAGTGCGGATAGATGTCACATGTCGGCGAACTTTTTAACTCTCGGACATGCCGGTTTCCTCACAATGTTTTCCTTCACCCTTTCGAGCAGTGGTGATGTTATCCACATGTGGAGATAAATTGAAAAATCGATTTATTTCCTTCACGCTCGCCCGGTCTCGAACTCCGACTTATCGATTTTGAAGTCCGAGGTTCTCACCACTGAGCCACCACTGCTTTATTGGACGTAAATTTTATTAATTTCATTACTTCTGTCTGCAGATGAAACTACCGAGATGGTCGAGAAGGAAAAGTCCGAGTGAGTTTCTGTTGTAATACATTTTTATGATTTAACCGACATTGCGAAAAGGAAGTATGTTAGGAATTCGACTGTATGTTTTTTTTTTTATTTGTATTTTTGATTACTTCGGCCTTACATTCGATTGGAGTGATTATTTTTGTGTTTGATTAGCACATAGGCTACTTTTTCGGATATCATGTGAGTGACGTCGCGGGTCACAACTAGTTTTATATACAGAGATATCCTTATACCTTACCTCCAGGTAGCTTCTAGGTAAGCGCGCCCCATCTTAGACCACATGTCAGCTTACCATCAGGCGAGCTCGTGGTCAAGCGCTTCCCTATCATGAATTAAAATGAAAAAAAATCCTTTACTGTAAAAGACGACAACCATAGCAGGAATGTGCACCAAGCTTTAAGTAGCAAAATATGTAATGTGTACTTTCCTTATGCTAGCTATCTAATCGCGCGAATGTCGTAAGGTCACAAGTGCAGCACGTTCATTGTAAACCTAATTGCATTGTGTTAGAGTTGCGTTTCAATTGCACGGTGCGGTGATATCGGGTAAGTGGTTTGATTGGTGCGTAATCGTTTTAGTGTTGCTTGGTGTTGGTTGTCGATGGATTCGTCGATAGTTTTTGGATTATGTATAGTCTGCTTGGTAAGTGGTAAATATTATAAATGACAATAAGCAGTATCTAAAAGCAGAAATATAAAGACAAAAATTATAGTAGTATACAGAAATAATAATTGCTTGAAGACTGCGTTGTTTATTAGTTAGTTCATACAAATGTACTAGGAAATAACGTATCAATCAATTTCGAATGACATATCTGTACTTTATAATGATTTATTCATTCAATTAGGCATATTTTAGAAACGCGTTTGAATCATCATAATACATAACATTTATTTAACACGAGTTCGGAAAGCAGTTTCTACAGACAAGACCCGCCAAGAACTAATTATGCAGTTACGTGTAAAAACAATCTATTCTATTCCTATGCCCCACTTTTATATCGACAATTAACCATCGACAGTCGTACAACACTCGCAATCTTAATATCTCCCATTCACCTCCGCAAGGCATTTGCAAGCAGTACAAGACGCGACGTGTCTATGAATGGTGCGCCTCGACGTTCGCGCGCTTTTTTCCATTAAAAAAAGTCACGCGATTCGAAATTCGAAATTCGAAAATTTTCTTTAGCGCGAAAGAGTTTTGTGCCATTGTTTTAATCTGTGGATTCAATATTTTACGCTCTGTGTTTTGATTGCAATGAATGTCTAATGTCTAAGTTGTTTTTATTAGTTATTTGTTGATTTTGAGTTGACATTATTCAATGTTTTGTGTTGCCTGTGTTAAGTTAGCATTTCTTAGTGTATAAGTGTTCGTTTTTATGGAGAAACTGCTGCAGGTATATCGATGGATTTCAACATATATATGTAATAGAATTTACAGATGTGTATAAGAAAACTTGCATCGTAAATGAAGCTTTGAGTGGGACGTAATAGGGGTTGATAAGTCAGTCATTGGTATGTTTACGAAACTACCCTTAGTGTAGTCATTAGTGGTTAGGTAGTTAGTAAGTTATGTCTCAGGTTATTTTTTAAATCATGGATTAGCGTGGTAGTAGTTACGATCCTTTGCCCCATACCCCGCTTGGGGACATGGGACGTTAACCGTTCCTATTCCGGCCACGCACTTCTAGACGTTTTTAGGTGTAATTGTGTTTTGCAACATATTTCGCCATAGTAAATAATTGTTTTATTCGTATCAACAACCTCTTCAAATTGTCAAAATTAACGACTCAATTTAAATGGTAGGTTTACAAATAAAAAAAGGATCAGAAAAATCGATTCAGTTATGGCAGCAAACACAAAAAAATGCAGTCGACACGATAAGAATAGTGTGTTTTGAAAATTTTGCGTCAAAATAGATGAACCCGATTTCATTAAATAAGACCTATATCTGAATAGAACGAGATGAAACCTTATTTTTTAATTCGTCAAATCTGTGTGTAATTTTCTACATTTTTCATGTTATAATAAATGAAACAGTACAATAGTGGGTTAAGTTACATAGAAAAAAATTATAAATAAACTATACTAGCCATGCCCCGCGTATGTACCCACGTCGTACATAATGTTATATGCCTATAGCCTTCCCCAATATATGGACTATCCAACGCAAAAAGAATATTTCTATTCGGGCCATTAGTTTCTGAGATTAGCGCGTTCAAACGAAACTTTTCAATGCTTTTTCTTCCGCCCCGGCTTCGCCCGTGGTACATATATATCCTATAGCCTTGCTCAATAAATGGGCTATCTAACACATAAGAATTTTTCAAATCGGACCAGTAGTTCCTGAGATTAGTGCGTTCAAACAAACAAACTCACTCTTCAGCTTTATAACATTAGTATAGATATATAATGTGAAAGAATCACCATGACACGTAAAATGGTTCTTTACATGAGGTTTTAACCAACATTTAAAATAAACGAATTATGTATGTAGTTTTTTTCCTCATTGTTTCAATGAATGTATCACAGACACAGCCAATTATCTCGTATGCGGGGAAATGATCAGCGACTGGGGATTTCACAGCTTCTCGATCTCAATCATTGCACAGTGCGAAGCGAAGTCGCTTTGCGCTTTGAGAGTGTCGATATATTATGTAGTTGGGTGTTTCAAATTGCGCAAGTGATTTTGATTGGGTTTTTCTTTTAATAGATAAAATTACATACAGTTTTGATCAACTGTTTTTGCGTGACACAGCGACCAACGGACACACTTGTTTGTGCACAGACCTTCGCGTTTATGTTTGTGTAGGAGGTCACATGTCTTATGTAACATGTATTTTAATATGTTTTACTTTTAATTGATCCATATTTTTGATATGGATATCCGCTAAGTTAATATAATTCGATATCACTGACGTCACATCCTCTTATTGCTGCTCGTACTTGACGTCGAGACGGTTTTTGAGATGGCGCGTCACCTGGCTAACCCGACATTGTAGTCTTTTTAACCGACGTTCCCAAATAAAGAAGGTTTTTAACCGATTGTAAGTTATTAATATATCTGTGTTGTGACGAAGAAAACAGCTTTGAAACTAAATTTCGATGTATGAATTAATATATCAGTTTGATTCACGTGGTTGTTTTTGTGTCTGATGGGAATTTGTTGTCATTTGGTCCCATTTTAGAATCTAGTAGTGGTCCCTCCCCCCTCCCCCCCCAGGGACATTAGGGGCCTTTTTCTCGTAGAAGAAAATTGTACGATGTAGTAGTAAATAAGGGATGATGAATAGTTGGATTTGTAGAAAAATATCTTATAAATTAATCGTAGATAGGTACCTAAATGTAGGAGTAGAAAGTTAAGCTAAGAACAAAACGGTCAAGTGTGAGTCGGTCGCGCGACACTAAGAGTTCAATATCTCATTCCATCCATTTTATGACCGCGCCAACCGTTGCTTAACCTCGATTTTTTATTATTACCTATTATAGCGTCAACAGGAATTCTCAGTCACGATCGAATTATTTGCATTAAAAAATTTAATGTATGGACC
>NW_024045131.1:47624-55184 GCF_012273895.1 Zerene cesonia | reverse complement strand
TAGTTGGACTTGTAGAAAAACATCTTATAAATTAATCGTAGATAGGTACCTAAATGTAGGAGTAGAAAGTTAAGCTAAGAACAAAACGGTCAAGTGTGAGTCGGTCGCGCGACACTAAGAGTTCAATATCTCATTCCATCCATTTTATGACCGCGCCAACCGTTGCTTAACCTCGATTTTTTATTATTACCTATTATAGCGTCAACAGGAATTCTCAGTCACGATCGAATTATTTGCATTAAAAAATTTAATGTATGGACCTATATTACTCAATCAAACAAAAATTACTGAGCAAAACTGTATGAGATTTCATATAGAGATAGATTATAGTCTCAATTTGCATATAGGCTACTCTACCGGGGTAGCACGCTAGTGAAGCCGCGGGCTCGAGCTAGTGTTGCCATAAAATACTTTATTTTAAACCCGGTAAATCTACACTCATATTATAAAGAGACAGCTATCGTATATTTGTGTGATTGTATCGTTTTGACGCAAAAAGCTCTATACCGATTTGCGTGAAAAAAAAAAATACCACCATTAGAAAGCTGCACCTTCACTGAGCGAAATAGGCTATATACGTACCACGGGCGAAGCCGGGGCGAACAGCTGGTATACAATAAGCGCGAAACCGCGGGGCGCAAATGTTGAGAGATAAATTAAATTCAGACGAGGGGTTTTTTTACACAATAGACCTTGACATTGAGACAAGACTGCGCGACCGTTTTCGATATTTTTTTTCATTGGCTAAGCAATTAAATATTTGCGTCCTTCTCGGTAACACTTTCGTTCGGAATGATTTGAATGTATGTTTGTTGCACCGTCACGCTGAAACTGCTGAACCGATTTGGGTTAAAAACTAAGTAAATAACCAAGTATATTAAGCTTACACCTAAATAATAATACCAAATGAAAATTTTAAGTTTTTTTATATTTTTTAATATCCTTGTATTTGTTCAATTCACTTATAAAGGTTAATGTTTTTTCTTTCTTTCTTCATTCTTAAAATATGCTACGAATAAAAGATTTAAAGCTCTCAGTCTTAATTATTTACTAGCTGCGCCCCGCGGTTTCACCCGCGTAAGTCCGTATCCCGTAGGAATATCGGGATAAAAAGTTGCCTATATGTTATTCCAGTTGTCCAGCTGTCTACGTACCAAATTTCATTGCAATCGCTTCAATAGTCTTTGCGTGAAAGAGCAACACACACGCACACATCCTTACAAACATTCGCATTTATAATATTAGTAGGATAGGATTTATTTTTTTATTTATAAAAATCACTTGCCATAAAAGGACTTATCTTTTCGCTAAGCCAAATATGCTAATGAAAGCAGATAGACTATCTGTATTGATGACTGTGACTAAATTTGGAAATAAATAAAGGTCGGAAATCTCTACTAATATTATAAAGCTGAAGAGTTTGTTTGTTTACACACACTCACTAATCTCAGGAACTACTGGTCCGATTTCAAAATTCTTTCAGTGTTAGATAGCCCATTTATTGAAGAAAGCTATAGGCTATATATGTACCACGGGCGAAGCCGGGTCGGAACGCTAGTATAAAATAAAACCCGTTTTAAACCCGTCAAAAAGCACGAAACGGTGATAAAATTGATTTAGAACCACCGGTGCGATTTCTATCAGCCCAGGGATCCATGTAATCCAGATATCCTTATAATGAACTAATCTATATTTAATTATTATTTAATTATTACTAATCTGTTTTGCAATTGAGCTGTTTTTTAATCTGTGCACGATTTTATTTTATCTGTATCACGGTTCGAAATTCGGTGAGTCGATAGTTTTTGAAATAAAATTGTTAACATTACAGCTAGATTTATATTTTGTTGATATAATTCGAATGTAACTCTGTCTGTCTGTCTGTTATTTAATCAAGCCTAAACCACTGAACCAATTTGCATGAAATTTGGTATGGAGATATTTTAACACCCGAGAAAGGACAGGATAGGCTATTTTTTATCGCGAAAAAAGGGTAGAAGGGGTTGAAATAGGGGATGAAAGTTCGTTATTGCAAAACCGATTTTGATGAAATTTTGGTACGAAGATTGAGCCGAACTTGGGAAAAGACCTAGCATGCTTTTTAGGAGATTCAGTTTTAGGTCCTAACCTTGGGAAAGACTATAGGTTCGACCTTACCATGTCGCGCGATATAACCGATCCCACGCGGGCGAAGCCGCGGCCGGACAGCTAGGCAATATATAATTTTTATATAATACCTTCTTAATCTTGTGTAATATAACAAAATTACTTTCACGTTTAAATGCAATTTATAAATATTTTATGATCAAATTTTAAATTAATCTTATCTTATACCTTTAAACGAGCAATTCTTGTATATATATATATAATTGGAATCTCGGAATCGGCTCCAACGATTTTCATGAAATTTAGTATATAGGGGGTTTCGGGGGCGATAAATCGATTTAGCTAGGAATTTTTTTTAGAAAATGTCATATTCGTGTTTTATTCGTGTTTTTTTTCCCGACATCTATTGGTGAATAATAATACTATTATGCTTCGTAGATAGCTGGACAACTGAAATAACACATAGGCACATTTTATACCGATATTCCTACGGGATACGGACTTACGCGGTTTCAACCGCGGGTCACAGCTAGTATAACTTTAAAAAACCAAAAAGACAACGCTTTTATGATAGAGTCAACTACTATGTCTCCGCTGTTACACAGAGTATACGTAAGGGAATTATTGAATCCCGGCGATACTTATCAGGATAATAGGATAAACTCGTCACACTATTGGAGTCGGTTACAAACAAACATACATACATACAGATGGAGCAAATAAAGGCTGGTTATAATATCCAACTAATTATAATAAATGCGAAAGTTTGTGACCCGACTTCGCCCGTTTTCTATAATCGCTCAGGCTTCACGTACATGCAACGTTGGGAGAATTTTCGAATTCGGTCCATCGGTTCCTGAGATAAGCGCGTTCACACAAACAAACTTGAGCTACATGTTATTTATATAGATAAGATGGTAGAAAGTTCCATATCTTCAGTTCATTTCGAGACGGAATAGCTTTATCTTTGAGTTGTGTTTATCTAAGAGGTATCAAGGCGAAATGTCCTTGTGAAATCTTGTTTTCAACCGACTTTAAGAAAAGCAGGATTTTTTTTTAGTGGTCATCACCTCATCATTCAGTACTGGGTGAATAGATTTTAATGATTCACTAGCTGCGCCCCACGGTTTCGCCCGCGAAAGTCCGTATCCCGTAGGAATATCGAGAGATAAAGTTGCCCATGTGTTATTGCAGTTGTCCAGCTATGTACATACAAAATACACTGCAATCGGTTGAGTAGTTTTTACGTGAACGAGTAACAAACACACACACACACACATCCTTACAAACTTTCGCATTTATAATATTAGTATAATATTATTAATCTTATATCGTATAGAGAACTGGTACCGCCATGGGAACCTTCAGGAGTTAGGCCACACCTTAGCTTACCATCTTAGTGGCCAAGTGTTTTTACAATTGAGCAATAAAAATGATCTTTGTTAAAAATTTATACATATAAAACTCAAAGGTGCCTGACTGACTGACTGATTGACTGACTGACTGATTGACTGACTGACTGACTGACTGACTGACTGACTGACTGACTGACTGACTGACTGACTGATATTGTGATCTATCAACGCACAGCCCAAAGCACTGGACGGATCGGGATGAAATTTGGCGTGCAGATAGATGTTGTGACGCTGACATATATCAACATTCGCATTTGTAATATTAAGTAGGATAGGACGGGCGTGATACCCGTCTCCTCCCGCCCTCCCCCTCCTCCCCTCCTCCTCCCCATTGAGCGGTGTACGGCCACGGAGTGTGGCAATAGATAGGATCGCGGACGTTATCTGGTACACGGCTGATAGCTTATCGTGTGTGTCGATATACTTACTCTATTACCTACCAATGATACGGTGCTACCAGAGGCGTGTGTTTATATGTATCTTATATCTTTAAACGAGCTATTCTTATATATATATATATATATATATATATAGCGATAAATCGATCTAGCTAGGAATATTTTTTAGAAAATGTCATAATCGTGTTTTATTCGTGTTTTTTTTTCCTGACATCTATTGGTGAATAATAATACTATTTTGCTTCGTAGATAGCTGGACAACTGAAATAACACATAGGCACTTTTTATACCGATATTCCTACGGGATACGGACTTACGCGGTTTCAACCGCGGGTCACAGCTAGTGTATATATATACGTATAAACGGCTAGTATAGAATAATTAACCATTTAAAAATATGCTACATCTAAATCCGTGATTAAGCTTGCAATTTAGATTAAGCTATATATTTATTTTTGTTTGTTTGTTCGTAATGGATAGACTTAAAAACTACTGGACAGATTTCAAAAATTCTTTCATCATTACAAAGCTGCAATTTCACTGAGTGACATAAGCTATATATTATGTACCACGGGCGAAACCGCGGCAAACTGTTAGTCCATCTATAAACAATTACACATAACAGCTCTTTCTCCGGTTCCGCTTGGGTTACCCTTTTATCGTCAGCCTTTAAAATTTTTAACAGTTTTAGTCTGTACAGCTAAATTGGTCGAGCCGTTCTCGACTCGAATTGACTCCCTTCAAAATTATTGTATTTTTATGTTTGTTTGTTTCATCAAATAGACACTTGGTAAACCGATTTTGATGAGCCTTTTTTAATTTAAATTCCGGATCCGTTTAAATTCCGTCTAGTTCTCTTTGAAGACGATTCTTTTTTTTTTGTTAAATTATTTTAACATACGTATCAGAAACTCATGAATAAATTATGTTTGAATTCGAATGATAACCTAGAAATGAACTCAACACTTATATTGAAACGCTTATAATTATAAATAATTACTTTAATGTGTATCAGTCGCGCTAAGTAGCGATGACGTAACGACTTTCGCCGCGAGAAGTGAAATTTTTGATGTGAAACATTATCTATAGCCGCACGTAAAACAGATTTCTGGCGTGGCGACGCATGCCGTGGCGACGCGTCGCCACGCTGAATGATAGTGTATAATATATGCAGTCTATATGCAGTAGTGTGTACGGTTTATTATTTTTTTTTTTATGTCATAGCGGGTAGCTGAGCTTGTGGTTCGCCTGATGGTAAGCGATCACCACCGTCCATGAACACTCGCAAAGGTAGTACCTCTGTGAATGCGCTGCCCACTTTTATCGGGTAAGGGAAAAGGAAAGGATTAACGACTGGAAAGAAGGAATGGACTGGGACGGGTGAGGAAAAGAAAACGGGTCTCCGGCTCCCCCACTCACCGTACGAAACACAGCAGCATGCCACTATTTCACGCCGGTTTTCTGTGGGGGTGTGGTACTTCCCCGATGCGAGCTGGCCCAATTCGTGCCGAAGCGTGCTCGGCTCCCACAATAAAATATTTTATTTTATCATTATGACATATTTAGTTCCTATCACAGTCTATTCTTTGCGTATTAATTTTATAAAATAATGTCGATTTTTCACATCTGCCAGGCGTCCCGTGATGGCTCTCGGCATTTTTTTTTTATATTCGGCGCATTATATACGTATTTTTTCATTGCATTCGAATTCAACCCGTATTTTGTGAAGGCGAAGGTCTAATTTAACATGCTTTTTTATTAGCTTGGCCTGTATCTATGTGTGTGTGTATGTAATGGAATCTTTGGACCTTTGTTGGGGTGTTTAATATTTTTAAACTAGCTGCGCCTCGCGGTTTCACCCGCGTAAGTCCGTATCCCGTATGAATATCGGGATAAAAAGTTGCCTATATGTTATTCCAGTTGTCATGCTATTTACGTACCAAGATTCATTGCAATCGGTTCAGTAGTTTTTGCGTAAAAGAGCAACAAACACACACACATCCTTACAAACTATCGCGTTTACAATATAAGTAGGAAAGTAGGATAGTAGGATTCAATTACTTCATTAATCATTATCTATAATTAAACAATATATTAATTGAAAACTTTAATTAGTACAGCACTCCAAGGCTATCCGCCTGCACACCTAACTCTAACCAATATCTCTCGGTTATTTCTATGTAGATATAATTATAATTAGCAAACGCATACAAATTAATTCAGTCCACGTGATAAGCTCCACCTTTTTTGAAGTCGGTTAATTGATAATATAAAATAGAACAATAACGTATTCAATACAACAAATAAATTCGATATCAACCGAGAGCCGGTGGCCCGTTTCCTTTTCCTCACCCTTCCCATTCCATTCCTTTTATTTATTATAATGTATTGTCAGTTTTCTTTCAAATTGTCAGAACTAGAGCGAACTTCAATGAGACACACGGGAAGCGCTAGCTTTAAAAAATAACTCATCAAAATCCGTTCATCCAGTCCAGTGAGGTGATGAACAAACACAAAAAAAAACAAATAGCTGTCGAATTGGGACACTCCTCCCGTCGCAGTCGGTTAAAAATAGAATACCATTTAAACTAAACCAAATTATCAATTAATAAACACCATTGTACGAGACAATGGTCCACTTTGTTGATTGTGTTTTTATTTAATAACATTTCGTTTGAACTATACGCAGCACTCGCCGTGGCCCGCGGGTTCGCTCGCCTGCTCAAATTAAATATAACGTATGAGATGATTCACCGCGG
Source organism: Zerene cesonia (assembly GCF_012273895.1). Lineage (NCBI taxonomy): Eukaryota > Metazoa > Arthropoda > Insecta > Lepidoptera > Pieridae > Zerene > Zerene cesonia. The sequence goes on along the minus strand of NW_024045131.1, from coordinate 48,506 downwards.
TTGCATGGTAGGTAGACACTATATCCCTGTCTCCAGATAGAGAATTGTATGATAATATCGCTCCGTTGCGACGTGATGCAACGACAAACAAACATATTTATAATTATATATTATGTATGTCGTGAGAGTGATATCATGAGCCATTTACACTAATATTATGGGGGGAAACATTCGTATGTTCGTTACGTTTTCACGCAAACCGCTGGACCGATTTCAGTAATTCTTTCACTATTAGAAAGATGCAACTTCACTAAGTGACATAGGCTATATATATGTACCACGGGCGAACCCAGGGCGAACCGCTAGTCTAATATATTTTCGAGAGACGAAATCTCGTATATTATATAACTAGCTGTGCCCCGCGGTTTCACCCGCGTAAGTCCGTATCCCGTAGGAATATCGAAATAAAAAGTTGCCTATATGTTATTCCAGTTGTCCAGCTGTCTACGTACCAAATTTCATTGCAATTGGTTCAGTAGTTTTTACGTGAAAGAGTAACAAACATCCATACATCCATACTTACAAACTTACGCATTTATAATATTAATAGGATAATATTTATCGATCCATCACACCAAGTTATATTCGTTTTAAGTTATAAAAACAAAACTTGGTGTGATATATGTTTGTTTTAAGTTATAACTCTTCATTCATCCATGTTACGAAATTCATCGAAATCCGGCCAGCGGTTCTCGCGCAATCTCCCATTTCAAATATATCCGCTACGTGTATCCTATAATATTATAAATGCGAAAGTTTGTAAGATTGTGCGTGTGTTTGTTGCTCTTTCACACAAAAACTACTGAACCGATTGCAATGAAATTTGGTACGTAGGCAGCTGGACAACTGGAATAACACATAGGCAACTTTTTATCCCGATAT
>NW_024045131.1:23555-46624 GCF_012273895.1 Zerene cesonia | reverse complement strand
GATAATTCATAGATTGCGCACAATTCGATATGATATGACTAGTTTTACGCCCGCGGCTCCGCTCGCGTCTCCCCACTGTCACTCTCCAGCCTCCTAGCTATCGGCAGACACAAAATGGCATGCCGTAAAATCGCTCCGTTGCGACGTGATTGAAGTAAAAACAAACATGTATTATGTAGTCCTTTCCTGTCCAATCCTACTATATTAATAATGTGAAACTGTTGTAAGAATGTGTATGGAATGTGTGTGGAATGTATGTTTGTGTTAGTCTTTCACAAAAAAATTGTCCCGATATTGGTACGGGATACGGACTTACGTGGGTGAAACCGCGGGGCGCAGCCTGTATACACATATATAAGTCACTGACTGACTGACTGACATAATGCTCTATCAACGCACAGCCCAAACCACTGGACAGATCGCGCTGAAATTTGGCGTGCAGATAGATGTTGTGACGTAGGCATCCGCTAAGATAGGATGTTAACAACTTCTAACCCCAAGGGGATAAAATGGGGGATGAAAGTTTGTTTCGTGAAAATTGATTTTATCCACGCGTGCGAAGCTGCGGGCAACAGGTAGTTTATAATATTCGTAAAGTTTGGTATGTTATTATCGTATTATTTTATCTGTGGTTTGTTAATATAGATAATACATTCAAACTCAAACTCAAATATGTATTTATTTAATTTGAATCGTCATAACACAGTTATAACATTTACCACCGGTTCGGAAGGCAGCTTCTACAGAGAAGAGCCGGCAAGAGACTCTGTAGTTGCTCTTTTAAAACTATATTCATCACAGATTATAAATCTTGATATATAAAAATCCAGTGTCATTATGTATGTTCCCGCTGAACTCTTCACCAACTCGACCGATTTTTATGAAATTTGGCATTTTATGTATAATTTGGTCCAATTAAGATATAGGATAGGTTTTTATTTCGATTAATCATTTTTAATTTTTAGTTATATAGCATTGAAATGCTTCATAAATAAGAAATTTAAAAAAAATAGAAAAAAATTCTATTATTTAAAAATTAAATTTAACAAAGGCCGCGTTCCATCGATACAATATTGTAATCATTGAATAATGTTTCGTATTGGTTGTGATGGTTCTTAATCATCTCAATAGATGGCGCGGGGTGCCCCTTAGGTACATGAAACCGAAAGAGTAGAAGAGAGCCGAGAGGCTAGGCGTTGCTACGGTTTGGCAAAAAGACGCGGGTTCGAATCCCGCCCCGTGATCAAATTTTTTCTGTTCTTTCAAAATTTCTCGATTAATCATCCCAATAATTTATAATTAGCAATAAATTTAGCCACAGCCACTGCAAAGCGTGGCCGGGTACGCTTGTGTACTAATATATATCATTTCCCAATGCAATACAGAGCGTAAATAAACTGTGAAGTTAAAGTAAGTGAAAAAGTGTGGAAATAAGTGAAAAGTCTAAGTAAAAATGTTATCACGTGGATTTAAATATTCCCTGCTGGAAGACGAGGAGATCGGGTAAGATTTGAAGCATTCTATTTTACTTTGTATGTCTTACGTTCACTTGGGAACGGCGTAAAAGCTTTTGATGTAATCTTCTGAAGTAACTGTGTTCATTGTTATAGTGAATTGTTCGTTTTTTATTTGCTTACCTAACAGGATTTTTTTTTAAAGACAGGTTGCGTGGCAGATATATCTGTATAGCGATAAGCCCGTCCATTTAGCTATTTGTATTGTATTTTGCAGTTTCTTTTGTTTTATGTACAATGAAGTGAAAAAATCTAGATAAAATAAAGTGAAAAAGACAGGAATAGAACCAAGGAAATTGTCTCGCTTGCTCTTATACGTAAGGAAATTATTGAATCCCGGCGATCCTAATCAGGATAATAAGATAAACTCATGAAACTATTGTATTGTCACCGATCCGCGATAAGTGTACAGAGTTTGAATTCAATCTGTCCGTTTGAAGTGGGTCAGAATCGAGTCTAAAGGTCAATTTTGAACTATTTATTTATACAATAAAACGAAATTTATGTATTTTATTTTCAACTAGCTGTGACCCGCGGTTGAAACCGCGTAAGCGTGCTGCGTAACCGTATCCCGTAGGAATATCGGTATAAAAAGTGCCTGTGTGTTATTCCAGTTGTCCAGCTGTCTACGTACCAAATTTCATTGCAATCGGTTCAGTAGTTTTTGCGTGAAAGAGTAACAAACACACACACACACACACACACACACACACACACACACACATCCTTACAAACTTTCGCATTTATAATATTAGTAGGAAGGATGAGTGTGAAGTGTTATTTACATAGTTGCGTTGTGTAACTGGGCGAAGTCGTAATTATTAGTTACTGCTTATAGACTCGAGGTTTAATTAGATTTAGCAGGAAGCCACGCCTCTTCCTACTTCTATAATGTTTTTCCATGTATCTATTGTAGCATGATTTATTTGTTTTTTGAAGTGAAACTTCTTTAGAATCGTTGTGATTTCAAACCTGATGCAACGGAAAAACGACAGGTAAGAGACACAAATACAAAAATGTGTAGAATGAAGCCGGCAAAGAGTGAAACAGAAATATACATACTATTTTATTCATTCTTTTGACGATTTATTGAAGTTTCACTTCTATCATGTGTGAATCGCACACACACCTTTTTTTTTTTGTTTCAAATGTGACTGTGATGGTATTTATTTAGATTACTTTGGGCCAAGGCTTACTCGCAGCGTACGCGACGGAAGATCCCAATAGGAGAAAAAGTGCTTCATCCGTGCTCCTCTCCTAATGGTCGTAGCGTGATGTTATATAGCCTATAGCGTTCCTCAATAAATGGACTATCAAGCACTGAAGGAAATTTTCAAATCTTGCTGGAAGTTCTTGATATTGGCGCGTTCAAACAAACAAATCGAATCGCACGGGATTGGAACATGCTCCCTGAGTCTGTGTTCCCCGACGAGTAGAATCTGGAGGTCTTCAAGAGTAGAGTGAACAGGTACCTTCTAGGGAAGCGCGTTCCAGCCTAGACCACATCTCAGCTTACCATCAGGCGAGATCGTGGTCAAGCGCTTCCTTATCATGAATAAAAAAAAAACAAACTCTTCAGCTGTGCAACATTAAAGAGATTAAAATAGGCGACAGTGAGAAGCATCTATGTATATTCATTGTATGGAAATGATCGCGAATGTGGGTGGAATCGGAAATATCTCCGGTCGTGAGATCATTTGGGGAGGGATGGGAGGGGAGGGGGGGGTAGAGAGGAATCTCGCTGGCATGTTCAATATTGGGCCCCCGTGCCGCATACCACTGCATTAATGAAGCCCAGGATCGCTGCTCTATGGAGTACTAGCTCTTGGCCGCGGCTACGAACGCGTTAAATTCGGAGCAGTTTCATAGATGTTACCTTCTATTTGTATGTAGGTATATCTAATATATAAAATTCTCGTGTCACAGTTTTCGTTGCCATACTCCTCCGAAACGGCTTGACCGATTTTGATGAAATTTTTTGTGCTTATCCGGTATCTATGAGAATCGGCCAACATCTATTTTTCATCCCCCTAAATGATCATAGTAAGGCAGAACAGCGTTTGCCGGGTGCAGCTAGTATAATATATATGTGTGTATATATATATATATATATATATATATATATAATTCTTGTGTCACATGGTGAGTTACTATACCCCTCCGAAACGGCTGGACCGATTATAACGTTATTTTGTGTGCATATGGGGTAGGGACCCCCCTCCCCCGTCCCTCTCCCACATTAACGCCTCCTTATGTTTTCTATATATTTGACCTATAGATGCTTGCTTATGCCGCGGACTCGTCCGCGGGTTAAAATATAAAGAAAAACGTTACTGAATAAAATAAATATTGAAGTTGTAAGTTGTAACTTAACTGTAACGGCTTAAGCAATAGTGATTGTGTCCACACTTCCTCGGGTAATGTTACATAAACTTAGAAAGGTGCTTATGCTGAAGGACAAACGGGCTGTGCTCAAACTCAAACTCGAACTCAAACTTAAACTCAAATTCAAACTTAATCTCAAACACAAACTCAAACTCAAACTATTACTCTAACTCAAACCATACTCATACTCAAACTCAGACTAAAACTCAAACTCAAAATATGTTTTAATCAAACTGGTTTTCTTTAAGGGGCATTAATCGTTATATGTCCCAGCTTTCATATTGCCCCGCGGTTTCACTCACGTCGTATATTACGTTTCATACCCTATACATAAAGTGCCTCCGTAAACTGACTATTTAAAACAACAATATTTATCAAATTCGAAACAGTAGTTCCTGATATTAGCGCGTGTTAACAAACACTTCAGCTTTATGTTATTAGCATCTAAGATAAGTACGTATGACACAGGTTTATATAATTGCATAGTTTAATAGCTGTGAAGAGGAAATTTATTTGTTATTAAAATAAATAATATATGCACGATCATGAAGTGTACGTATGAGAACTGATGGTTCTATTTTCATACAACTCACATCCACGCTTATTATTGCGAGAGCCTGTCTGTCTGTCCCTATCATTTACTGAAAAATGCAGCACCGAAACGGATGAAATTTCTGAAGGAAATAGTTACAAATTTTACTTTTTAAATATCCGTATTAACTATACACTTAGAACGGGAACCTATAACTAAAACTTCGCTGTCCGTCTCTTTAACGAAATCATCCATCCATTCATCCATACAAAATCATAATTACACACACACACACACAGACGTCCGTGTACCGATACGTATGTAAGTGTGCATTATGTTGTTACAAGGATATACTTGACCTTCTATGTATGGACTTTTTCCTCGACCCGGTACGTTATTTATTATTATTATTTTTTATTTATTTATAGTAATAAAAACGGTTTTACACCAATAAAAAATAGCTATCTTTAACTGGCCTTTCGCCCGCGGCTTCACCCGCGCGGAATTCGGTTATATCGCTTTCATCACCCTATTTCAACTCCTTCTATCATTTTTTTCGCCATTACCACCCGCAACTACGGTTCGCCCGAAACTTGGTGAAGCTTTGGACCGATTTACCAGCTACGGTGTTCCCAAACCATTACGCTTCAAGGGCCTTCGGGGCCTTCAAGAAAAGAGCGTAAATGTCCCTGAAAGGCCGGCAAAGCACCTGTTAGTGTTACACCTCTAGTGTTGCAAGGCAAGTGTTTACGGGCGGTGGTGACCACTTAATATCAGGTGGCCCATCTGTTCCCTGCCATTTTTTTTTACCCACGGTCTCCGGGAATAATCCGCCGTGGGTTATATCGGATTCCTACTGACTAAAACCCCACTGCCGCTTCAGAGAAGGGTCCACGGACGCTGGTTATGATTCGTCCGCAACCACATGCCTCTTCCCTTACTATTCTATGCTATACGCCTGGCTCTCGTCGTGTGGTGGAGTCAAGCGATAACTTCACTTTTTGGTGTTCGTACGAGTCATAAAATGGAAAATACGCCATTTGTTTGCAAATATACCGGTTTAATTTTAGTGTTTAGTACCCATTCGAACTTAAGTATTTCCCCTTTGTTATTTATGGTGCAAGCTGAATTAGACGTTACGCGATAAGGAATTAAGGATATTTTTAATTAAACAGTTTTATGCCGTAAATGTTATATCGTCTTGAGTAGTTAATAAAAGTAAGTTAAGTAGTTATTGTAGTAAAATGGTGATAAGTGTTAGTGTTCACCGCGGACGAATCCACGGGATCGAACTATCGTTGCCTATATCAATTGATAGTTTGTTTGAGTAAATAAAAATCGGCCAAGTGTCAGTCGGACTCGCGACACTAAAGGCTTCATACAAATAATTTGAGAAGCACCTGCAACAAAAACTTATCACCCATCAATCTATGGCCGTGCCAACCGACGCTTAACCTCGCTTTTTTATTATATCTGTTGTCATAGCGGCCATACAAATACTTCACTTTTTAACTGTTTTACTATAAGGGCCAAGAGATTACAGCCTGGTGACAGACAGACTAAAAGCAAAGTACTAAAGGGTCTACGTAAATACTCCGCCACCACAACTAGATTCAAATATAATAAAACACTCGAAATAACTAAATAACTTATATTGCTATCACTCTTTCAGTTGGTTGCCTGGTAGATATCACTTACAAGCGATAAGGCCGACTTTCTGTGCTGTATCTTCCTTTTTTAAATATCTGCTTTTTGCTGACAGCACAAGCAGCAGACAATAGCTTACAAGACTCAAGAATCAATTTTTTTCATTGCTTTCCGAACTTATTAATTGATACAATACTAACTTTTACCCGCGGCTTCGCACGCGATAAATTCGGAGTAGTTTAATAGATGCTGTCAAACATATAAACCTTCCACTTCAATCACCCTATCCATTAAACGAAACCCAATTAAAATCCGTTGTGCAGTTTTAAAAATCTATGTATACCTACATAGAGACAGACGACGGGCAAGTGACTTTGCTTCATACTATGCAGTGAAGTTGACATGTCCTTTGACACGTGTAAAGTCGGGTCGAAACGTTGGTCGCACAGTTTTTCATACAGTACAATCGCTTCCAAAACATAACATGAAACAATAATTATATATATTAAACATCGCGCGTTCTAAGTAAGGTGTTAAAACAATGCTTTATTCTAAGCGGTGTACAATGGGCGGCCATGTTGTTTGCGTTGGGTCAGTCGGTGGTTCGAGTCGACGCTGTGTGCTCGGCTCAGGCGGTGAGTTAATCTTCAGTGTAGCGACATATTTCTGAATCGCGCTAACGAAATGTTTACGCTACAGAGTGATATATACAACTTTCCAATTCCATTGGCCTTACCCGCCGTGTAGACTAGTCGTGTATACTATTCGAGGATCCTCCCTTTTTCGATGGAGGATTTCCATTTTTCTATCTACCCGCAAAATTTAAATTTTCTTCACCGCTCTAGCCATCCGCTCCGGCATCGCCCGTGTTACGTATATAGCCTATACTTATAGCCTTTCTTAACAAAAGAGCTATCTAACACTGAAAGAATTGTTCAAATCTGACCAGTGGTTCTTGAGATTAGTGCGTTCAAACAAACATACTCTACAGCTTTATATCCGTACGTATACGTATACCGTATACCGTATCACCTATATGTACCGATTCCGGGAGCGGACCGCTGGTGTAGAAATAAAACGTAAAATTCACATGATTTGAAAAGCTCTTAAATTCTGCCTTCCGAACCGGTGGTAAATGTTATAGCTGTGTTATGACGATTCAAAAGTTCTTCTAGACGAAGTCTAGTTGAAGAAATGAATCTTTTGAGTTTGAGTTTGAATCAAATAAAACCGTAACGCATCATAATCGAGGAAAACAAAGTAATTATTGACAAGTAGGTTTGTGTGACTACATGTCGCAGGTGCCGTGTGAAGCGCCTTTATAATGTAGCACTTCGAGCGCTTTTAATTGAAACTACAATCCAATACATTTATAATCAATATGTACATACATACGGGCCTAATGAGATACCTTTAAAGTGTATACCTTCATTTGAAGTCGGTTAAAAATTGCCTTTATTTTTATAGTAATAGTCGTAATAGTTTAAAAGCGCCGCAGCGCTGAACGCGTCTAACTTTTGCACTCGGAGCGCGGGAAAAGCGACGACCACAGATTGTAAATGGCCGATTTAGTTGGCCAATTATTATTACCGTGCGACCATGCTTATTTGTTTTATTTTAAACCGTAAAGAACTAAATTTTAATAGTGTTACAATTAATTTTGTAATTTAATTAACTTTCGCATACGTTTCGTGTTTAAATGAACGATTCGTTTTGTTTGTTGCGTGAGAACGGGAAATGCTTCTAGAAGGAATAGAACGATCGAATTCGAATTGTGACGTCACACGTCAGTCGAATAGCCGATAGACCGGTGTAGTGAGAGCTCTCGTTTGTATCGCATCACGTGTTTGACAGAGGTCAAGGTATTTATTATTTATTTTGTATGAAACATAATTCATAGAAAGTAAACAATGGAAGACAATAATGATATAGCACAATGAGCGGTATTAACACTGCGGCTATCTCTACCAGGCAACCACTTTATGTAGGTATGTAGGTTAGATATGAGATAATACTTAATACTAGGCTCTGCCTGTTTTGTAGCGCATGCTTGGACTATAATTTATCACTGTACCGAATTTCATACCAATCGGATCAGCTGTTTTCGGGTGAGAGTGTTACAAACATGAAAAATAACATTTATAGTAATGGGTTAAGATTAGCTTGTTTTTTTTACTAGAGTCGTCGCGTGCAAACGGGAATCGAATAATGGACAATGGGGTATTGCGCAACCATTGACCTATGTAGGACATTACAATCACCTTGCGTATCGCCTTGGTACCTTTGCGTATACAGGGTGTTGCTTTTTTTTTATTTTTACTATTTTGTAAATACATATGTTTATTTGTTAAGTAGTAAGCAGAATCAGCAAAAAAGGACTTTGGGCTATTATACAGCGTGTTCTTTTGCACGTAATAAAATATTTAAATATGTACCGTGTGTACCTTATGTTGTATAAATTAATCATTTTATTGGTTTATTACAAAATTTTTTATATTGGTCTGCTACAGTAAATTGGTAACTATAATTATAAATAAATATAATGTTGATTTTTAATTTCAATTTTTTTTTAATTTTTATCTTTATTATATCGAAGTAAATATATCACCGTCACACACGTAAAAGTTACTATTTATTTGTGTGCTATTTCTGTTTATCTATCACTTCCGTCTAATCAGCCAAATAGGGTAGAGGTTCTCCATTTATGACTGCATTTTCATGAGTCTCCCCGTGACCACGCTCGCTGTAAAGTGTTCGAAACGTCGGGTTAATAATATAATGAATAAATCGCGTTTAAAATCCGTTAAAAAGTTTTTAATTTCTAAATGTATAATACTCGCGTAAAATCAAACACAAGAAAATACTATGCATTTTTATATATTTTCAAGTTAAATTAGATTTTCTCGTTTTGAACACCCTGTACATAAAACCTTGGCGTCTATAATAGTTAATTAGTACGAGACAGAACTGTGATATGTTTATCTGTTACACTTAAACCATGCAACTAATGCGTCGTTGTGCTACAGAAATGGATAAGCATGGGTAGACAATATGTACATCACTTACTTCTTTTATAAAAGTGGGAGGGAGGGGAGGAGGGGGAGGGAGTGGAGTTACTTTAACATTTATAATATACACTAGCTGAGCCGGCAAACGCTGTTCTGCCTTACTCTTATCATTTAGGGGTATGAAAAATAGATGTTGGCCGATTCTCATAGATACCGTATAAGCACAAAAAATTTCATCAAAATCGGTCCAGCCGTTTCGGAGGAGTATGGCAACGAAAACTGTGACACGAGAATTTATATATTAAGATTAGTAGGGATAGTGAAGATATATACATGTCGCGAGCCATGTCTATACAAGGTTTATGTGAGCGAGTCTTCATTTGAACTGCGACGATAGTATTATTTGTACGCTTATCTTGTTGTACGGGGGGACAGATATATTTCTTCAAATAAACAATATATAATTATTATATTATCAAATAAATAATATATGTTATTATCAACCTTCCTACTTGTATCCTACTAATATTATAAATGCGAAAGTTTGTAAGGATGAGGGTGTGTGTTTGTTGCTCTTTCACGCAAAAACTACTGAACCGATTGTAATGAAATTTGGTACGTAGACACCTGAACAACTGAAAATATCTTAAAGGCAACTTTTTATCCCGATATTCTTACGGGTTACGGACTTACGCGGGTGAAACCGCGGGGCGTAGCTAGTACTCTATATAAGAGCAAGTGAGACAATTTAGTTGATTCTATCATTAAAGCGTTGTTTTTTTTCTTCCCGTATCCTGCACAGCGTTTTTTTTTTAATTTTAATGATTCTGCATTTGCTTTTTCAATAATTGCTCTTAAATCTTATACCTTTAAACGAGCAATTCTTGTATATATATATATATACAAGAATCTCGGAATCGGCTCCAACGATTTTCATGAAATTTAGTATACAGGGGGTTTCGGGGGCGATAAATCGATCTAGCTAGGAATTTTTTTTAGAAAATGTCATATTCGTGTTTTATTCGTGTTTTTTTTCCTGACATCTATTGGTGAATAATAATACTATTTTGCTTCGTAGATAGCTGGACAACTGAAATAACACATAGGCACTTTTTATACCGATATTCCTACGGGATACGGTTACGTAGCACGCTTACGCGGTTTCAACCGCGGGTCACAGCTAGTAATATTTAATTGAAAAGTTTTCTTCTTCTAATGAACAGTCGGCTTTATTTAAACTGTTTAGCGACGTACGTGACTTGTTGTGTAGTGTCTTAGCATATTTACGTATGTCACGATGTGAATAATTAGCTGTGCCCCGCGGTTTCACCCGCGTAAGTCCGTACCCCGTTGGAATATCGGGATGAAAAGTTGCCTATGTGTTATACCAGTTGTCTAGCGATCTACGTACGAAATTTCATTGCAATCGGTTCAGTAGTTTTTGCGTGAAAGAGCAACAAACATACATACATCCTTCCATACTTAAATCTTTATACATACGGACATAGGGACACAGAAAGCGACTTTGTTTTATACTATGTTGTGAAGGCATTATTGACACTTTCAACTCGTGAAGCTCCCTCAGAAATGCCTATTTCTTAACATTCAATAATATATAACATTCAATAAAATAAAGCTGATAAGTTATTTATTTTGTTTCCAGGGAGCCGCCTCAGGACCTGATCTCTGTCCGTGTCCCTATAAATGGCATGACATGCCAGTCGTGCGTGAGAAGCATAGAGGGATCCGTCGGGGAGCTGGAGGGAGTGAAGTACGTCAAGGTGAGTGCGGTCTACTAGATAGACCGGCGGTCTATTGCGACTTTTATGTTTGAAAATTCTTAGGGTGGGTGGGTTTGAGCACAATGTGACGTGCTGAGTGCGGTCTATTCGATATTCCGGCGGTCTACTGGACATGTCACTCGGGAAAGTGCTCATTGTATAAAACTGATGTGTAAAATAAATATTATCCAGTTTGGCCTACTCGAAAGACCGAAAGACCATTTGTCTACTGGGGTATTTTGTGTTTATTGTCGTATATAAAACATCTGGAAATATAATACGTTCGCAGAAGTTGTTTTCTAGGTTGCAAAAGTCTGGTCTACTTGTGCGATCTTCTGGAAATACAGTCTCGTAATAAATAGACCATATGGTTAAATAACATCACGCTTCGACCAATGAAATAAATATGTAGTTTATAAAATCGAAAATATACACTTTAAAATCAACTGAGTTGTCTCAATTGCTCTTATACAGAGTATGCTTCTGGCGATCCTAATCTAATATAATTGTATTGTCACCGATCCGCGATAAGTGTACAGAGTTTGAATTGAATCTGTCCGTTTGAAGTGGGTCAGAATCGAGTCTAAATGAGTCGGTTACATACAGACACGCAAAAATACAGGTGAATCTAATAGAAGTGTGTTAAAATAATGCAAAAAAAATGTCGATAAAAGTTTTTTTTCAGACAGCAGACGAACTTGCGTAGTTCTCGTAATACAATGACATCATAAACGCGAGTATGTTTGCAGGTGGAGCTATCGGAAAACGCCGGCTACTTCAGGTATGACCCGCGCACGTGCTCCGCGGACGCGATCCGCTCCCACATAGAAGATATGGGTTTCGAGGTGCCCACGGATAGCTCTGAAGAGACCAGGTTTGTTCCAGCACTTTCTTGTAACCAACCATACAACCATACCTTCATATTATGTCACTATAAACACACAAACACATTAAAGAGCGTTTCACAATACGTATGTTTATTATTATTTTTGTTAATTAATAAAATATCACTACAGAAAGCTACTGCCCCGCGAGATACCGACAGACCTACTGATCGACATGACGGGCGCCGGGCCGCCGCAGCAGGACACCGAGCTGGCGGTCACGGGGATGACCTGCCAGTCGTGCGTGAACACCATCGAGGGTACGTGGCGGAGTTTGGTGGGGATACAAAGGGGACTTTCATCGTAATAAGAATGCACTTCGATTCTAGACAACTGCGTAATTGACGTAGTTGATAAGAACTAGCTGGCTGTAGTGAAGACTGATAACAAGTTTTTGTGGCCCGTTTTCTCTTCCTCATCCTTCGGTCGGTCGTCCCTTTTCCTTTAAAAGCGGGCAGGGCATTCGCAGAGGCTCTACTACAGCCAATGTTCAATGGCGGTGGTGATCTCTTACTATCAGGCGAACCACCATCTCAGCTGCTCGCTTATATAATAAAAAAAACTAAGTGAGGGTAGTTGGGTCGAACGTTCAATAAACATTGAAAGAAGAAAGAAAGAAAGAAAGATAATGTATTTATTTCAAGGACAAAACAAATTTAAAATAATATTAAAAAAAAAAGGTTTGCTTGGTAGAGCGTCCTTGGAAAAGGGAAGCCAACTCAGCACAATCCGTGCTGCAGTAATGCTCAAACGGCGCTGGTTTTCAGTGGCTCTTAGACATTGTCACGATTAGAGAAACAATGAAATATATATTGTATTTAAAAAGCATCATAACAATATATATTGTATTAAAAAACAACGTACGAACACCAAGTCACAATACGTACGCATGCACCACGTTGCTGACTCTGACTCTGACTCGACATTTTATAGCATTCGATAGCTAAACGAGTTTTGACAAGTTATGAAAAAGCGACATCTGTATCTAAATCGACAATAATTATTATTTCAACAGAACATTTATACACAATTGATATCCGTTCGGTTAAATTTTTGCTTAAAAAACGATTCAATCATACATTTTCAGGTACCCTAAAGGAGATGCCAGGCGTGATCCGAGCTAGCGTCAGCCTGGCTGAGAACAAGGCTAGCGTCACCCACTCGCGCGGCGCGGTGACGCCGCGGCAATTGGCCGACGCGGTCTACTCGCTCGGCTTCGATGTGGAGATTATCGGTGGAACAGGTGCTTGAACTCAAACTCAATATTGAGTTTAGTTTCAAAGTTAAGATGGAAATATATTCCATTCCCTTTATACCATAAGCGGGCAACTCAGCTACTGCTACTGAATATTTGCAGGGAGCGCCCCAGCGAATGCGCTACCCGCTGTTAAGGGGAAAGGATTGACCTCTGGTAAGAAGGGATGGCAACGGTAGAGAAAAGGAAACCGGCCTCCGGCTCCCACACTCACCGAATGAAACACAGTAGCACGCTACTATGTCACGCAGGTCTCCTGTGAGGGTGTGGTACTTCCCCGGTGCGAGCTGGTCCAACTCGACTCTCACATATAAAATTTTGCTTAATAATAAAAATTGTATTACTTTTTTATGCCAATTTCAGATACACCGCACGATCAAGCGTCAGGCGATGGCGCCAAAATGTCACCGGCTAAAGCCAGAGCTCAAACTAATGTGGGTATTTTTATATTTTATTCTATGCACTTTAACTTAAATTATCGCAAAAAAGTTGTCTTTTTTAATAATTGTTTATTAATTAATTAAACACTTCCAGGGTACAGTGTCCCCCCTCCCAGAGGAGATATCGACGTGCACGCTCGAAGTGCGCGGCATGACGTGCGCATCTTGCGTCGCCGCCATTGAGAAGCACTTCTCGAAAATAAACGGTAAGTGTATGGGGATAGGTTGGTGTTTCGCTTGGCTGTAATGTGGGGGATTTGTTAGGCGAAAATGAACCTTATGTATATTGAAATGTGCGTGGGAAGTGATACGATGGAAGCTTGGTGGTGAGGTTGAATTTTGCTTGGCGTTTGTTTGGGAGTTTTGTTTAACAAATAATGGTGGGAATGAGGAATGGAATTAATTGTATTGGGAATGATGCGATAATGACATGGTTGTAAAGTTGAAATTTGCTTGTCAAACATGCGTAATTTTTATAAATACGGTTAAAAATATACTTGATAATTGAATATCATGAACTGCTGGTTCGATTTGAAAAGTTCTTTCTATGTTTGGTGGCCCATTTGTTGAGGAAGGATATATAACATGACGTACGACGTGGGAAAAACCGCGGGGCCAGCTAGTATTGTTTAAAGCGTAACAAAAATTTCATTTTATCCTTTTACACATTGTATATATTATCTTGTAAAATCCTACTATATCTCTTTTTTATACAATTCTCTTGTCACAATGTTCGTTCTCATACTCCTCTGAAACGGCTGTACCGATTCTCATAAAATTTTGTGTGCATATGGGGTAGGTCCGAGAGTCGCGCAACATCTATTTTTTCATACCCCTAACACCACGGGCACACTAGTAGTATAATGTATGGATGGTCGCTACCACATTCACACGAAAACCACTGAACGGCTTTCGATGATACTGGGCAGCGATGTAGCCCACGCATCAGAACAATACAAGAGCTGTTGCATGAGCACATGCCCATGCCCGCGGGTTCGGCCGCAGGCGCGCTAGTAACAAACCCGTAACCCGTTGGCGGGCAGGCGTGCACTCGGTGGCGGTGGCGCTGCTGGCCGCCAAGGCGGAGGTGCGGCACGAGCCGCGCCGCGTGTCCGCCGCCGCGCTCGCGCACTCGCTCACCGAGCTCGGCTTCCCCGCCGACGTGCTCAGCGAGAGCGGCGCGCCGCGCGACCTGCACCTCGCGGTGAGTCGCACGCACACACGCACGCACGCACACGCACACACGCACGCACACACGCACACCCGCACGCACGCACGGACACGCACACCCGCACGCACGCACGCACGCACACGCACACACACACGCACGCACACACATGCACACACGCACGCACACGCACGCACGCACACACGCGTATGTACTCGCACTACGCTCAGGAATAAGAATACGCGATTTACTTGAAAATCTATTGAGTTTATTGAAAATATAATATTAAATTACTTTGTTGTTCGATGAATATTTTAACGAAATATCAGAATGATTGAACGTATAATCGTTTGTAATTTTCTCTATTGAATTACACTTGTAGCGTTATGTTTCCAACACACTATCAAATTAGCACATGAAGAACTTCAGGATATGAACTAAATTTCACATTTTTCCATTTTTCTATTGTTTATGTAATCTGTACTAATATTATAAATCTGAAGAGTTTGTTTGTTTGGCTAATCTCAGGAACTACTGGTCCGATTTAAAAAATTCTTTCGGTGCTATATAGCCGATTTATTGAGAAAGGAGAAGAAAGGAGAGGTAGTCTTTAGGCTATATAACATCAGGTACAACGGAGTTAAATTGCGAGGCACAGCTGGTGGATGGAATGGAATACTTTTGGGCATTTAAAAAACACGGCTTACGTCATGTACCAAGTCCACTCGAAACATAATAATTCCTTTCAGATCAAAGGCATGACGTGCGCGTCGTGCGTTAACAAAATTGAAAAAACTGTGCTGAAATTGAACGGCGTTGTGTCCTGCGTGGTCGCGCTCACCACTTGCAAGTGAGTTACTTCAAGCTAGTAACTTAGATATAACTTGATGTACGTTATTTTTCATGTGACAGTCGGCAATGGAGCTGGTGGGACGCCTGATGGTAAGCGCTACCACCGCCCATGTACATTTGGAGAGGCGTAAGGTCCATTGCAGACCTTACGCCTCTACAAATGGATTACCGACTTTAAATTGGGAAGGGTTTAAGAAAGGATTGACGAAAGGAATAAAGAAAAGGTCTGTGAAGGGTAAGTAAAAGGATAAAGACCTCCGGCCTCCTCCTATAACTAAAGTTTGGGATGCGAATGAGTTCCTTCCTCTACTTAGTGATGATAACTTGAGTAGCACTTGAGTTCTGCTCAGTTTTTTGTCAAATTGAAAATGATATTTATTAGGATTAGATTTTCCGAGTTTATCATTAAATTTGTCATTATCACCTGTAAGGTTTAATAAACTTATTCACTGTTTATTTTAAAATCATATTCAGTATAATTTTAAGTTTAATTGATTTTTTATAAAGTGCATTTTTAACACATTTGTATCAGCTTCACCTGTATGTATGTAGGTAACCGACTCGTTAAGACACGATTCTGACCCACATCAAACATTCAATTCAAACTCTGTACACTTATCGCGGATCGGTGACAATACAATAGTGTCATGAGTTTATCTTATTATCCTGATTAGGATCGCCGGGATTCAATAATTTCTTGCATATATGAGACCAAGTGTGAATTATCAATTCTCTTTTCAACTGTATTTATTAAATCCTATTTCCTACTAATTTCCTTACGTATACTCTGTATAAGAGCAAGTGAGACAATTTTATTGATTCTATCATGATTTTTTTTTATCATAGAGGTAAAGTGACATACGATCCGGAGGTGATCGGCGCTCGCAAGATCTGCGACGCGATCAGCGGTCTCGGGTTCGAAGCCACGGCGCTCAACACGCACACGAGGAACACGAGCAATTACTTCGAGCATAAGTGAGTTTGTCCGTTTGTTTGTCTGACTGTCGCGTACGTGACGGTTAAGAGTCTTTGCTTATTTTGGTTACAATTGTCCGGAGTATTAAATAACATATATTTTACGTTTAATTTTTATTGTCCTACCGACTCAAAATCCCACTGTCAGTCTGCTTGATGTCGGTGTGGTCTATGGTCAAGTTTTCTGGGAGAAATCGCTCTTAGCGATAAGAGACAGCTCTCTGTGCATCGCAATAAACTCATTAATGTAAAAAAAAAATAATTTTCATTCATTTTAAACATTTCAATATAGGATTTGATTATTATTTTTCCTAGTGTATTGTATTTTTCCTATCTTGAAATAAAATTTTCAATTTATAATTTTTTGTTGGAGGCTAAACCGCAACGTTACGTAACGCGTTACGGTCTGTCGGGCTTTTCTTCCCACCGTCAGATTAGCTAAGTTAGCCACGTCTTTCACGTTTTGTCTTGCGTGGTGGATGGAACACCCAATTATCCATCCAAACATCCATCCATTTACCCACCCGTCCACCGCCACCAGGGAGGAGATAAGGAAGTGGCGTAACGCGTTCCTCGTCTCGCTGATATTCGGCGCGCCGTGCATGGCCGCGATGGTCTACTTCATGGCGGTGATGGGCGACGGCGACGCGCACCGCGACATGTGCTGCGTGCTGCCCGGCCTCAGCCTGGAGAACCTCATCATGATGGCGCTGGCCACGCCCGTGCAGGTGGGCTGCTTCCAGGTCACCGTCGCCGATGGAGCCGGTGGGCCGCCTGGTGGTGAGCGCTACCGCCGCCCGTGGACATTGGAGAGCGATTGAGAGAGGATTGATGAAAGATGTAATGGACTGGGACGTGTGAGGAAAAGGATGGAAGGAAAAGGAACTAGCTTGTTATGGGGATACTTGTAGTTAATAGAAGATTAAAAAAAAATCGACGGATTATGATAAAACTATATGGTCATGGACCGTGGACCAATTTTAGATTCAAAGTAGGCTATATTTTATTTGAAAAGAAAATTTTCAGTTATTTGTTTTTTTTAGTTCTTCGTACATGTACCGGGAAGAAATTTGCAAAGATGTTATTAAATGTGGTCTTATATATAGGTCTTTGAAAATTAATTTGAACCATTTTTAATGGGTTTTTGGTTCAAATGTCTGTCTTTTCGAATCCACGAAGTATAACGTTATATAGTCTTCACCAGCGAAGCCGCGCGCTGTGACTACCACTATTATGTACATATGTACTTATGATAAATACCTACTAAAAGAAATAGTGAAAATAAACCAAACTAAACAAATTATTTAAAATATATGCTATAGAAGATATAGTGGAAAAAATTGCTCCAAATTCTTTTTTTTAATTTTTAATTTGTTTGTTTGTTTTTACAGTTTATCGGCGGTTGGCACTTCTACAAGCAAGCGTACAAAGCGCTGCGTCACGGCACATCCAATATGGACGTTTTGATCTCTATGACTACTACGATAAGGTATAGTTTGCTTTACACGTTTTGTGTCAGTGTCTTATTGGGGGGGGGGATTTAGTTTGTTATTATATTTTTACGTCGAATCTAAGAAACTAGTGGTTTGATTTAAAATCAAACTTTTTATACGTAGTCCGCTTTTAAGGGGTGAGGGATAGGGAAAGGAAGAAATGGATTATGCAGGGTGAGGAGAAGGAAACGGGCCTCCGGCTCGCCCACTCACCGAACAAAACACATTATGTGCTACTACTTCACGCCAGTCTTCCGTGGCCCAATTTCTGCCGAAGCGACCGCTCGACTCCCCCATACACATTTGAATCGTATCCCTATTTTATAGCCACGCTGTTGTCCCAGATCCTTCAATAGATTTTTTTTGTTCTTTTTTTTTCAATAATATATTTTTTGCTATTATTAGTTAAGTTTAAGAAGTATTATAAACATAGTTATATATGTCTGTGTTGTAAATACAAAAAAAAATGGGATAAATCCACAACTGGCCCCCAGCTACTTGTACTCGCTGTGCGTGGTGGCGGCGGCGATGGCGCTGCGGCAGGACACGTCGCCGCTCACGTTCTTCGACACGCCGCCGATGCTGCTCGTGTTCGTGTCGCTGGGCCGCTGGCTGGAGCACATCGCCAAGGTGCGCTAGCGTACGGCCCGCGGCTACGTATACTTGAATCATATCTATACTACATAGTGTAGGCAAAGTCGCTTTATTTGTATCTCTGTATGTGTGCATAAATCTTTAAAATTGATTGATTGAAAATGAAAAAAAAAGCGTGGAAAAAAAGTTGCGCAACGGATTTTGATGGAGTTTTTTTTAATAGATAGAGTGAATTAAAAGGAAGGTTTATATGTATAATAACATCTATCAAACTACTACGAATTTAATACATACGAAGCCGCGGGCAAAACCTAGTATATTATTAAATTATATACTAAGACCTTCACCTTGAATCACTCTGTCTATTTAAAAAAATCCTCCTTTTTTTGATGGCACTGGTAAAAAAAATTTATTTATTTTTTTATTTATATATTTATTCGGTTTGATATAATAAGAGTTTAGTAGTTTTAACTATTTTATTTGTTTCGTCTTAACATTTTAAATGAGTCAACTTTTTTTTTATTTGTTTATTCCCA
The DNA here is from genome assembly GCF_012273895.1 of Zerene cesonia. NCBI lineage: Eukaryota > Metazoa > Arthropoda > Insecta > Lepidoptera > Pieridae > Zerene > Zerene cesonia. The sequence continues at coordinate 27,560 of NW_024045131.1, read as the reverse complement.
GGGCAAAACCTCGGAGGCCCTGTCCAAGTTGCTCTCGTTGAAGCCGACAGAAGCTGTGCTGGTGACGTTGGATAGCGAGGGGAGGGAAGTGGGAGAGAAGAGTATACCGGTGGAGTTAGTCGAGAGGGGGGATATATTGAAGGTGAGTCTGAGAGAGAGAGAGAGAGGGAGCGTGCATGAGTGGGACATAGATAAAGTTATTTAAAACATATAAAGAAAACAGTGATATATATTTTATGGTAAACTAGCTGCGCTCCACGGTTTCACCCGCGTAAGTCCGTCTCCCGTAGGAATATCGGGATAAAAAATTGCCTATATGTTATTCCAGTTGTCCAGCTGTGTACGTACCAAATTTCATTGCAATGGGTGCAGTAGTTTTTGCGTTGAAGAGTAACAAACACACACACATCCTTACAAACTTTCGCATTTTCTACACTATTTTTATAAGAAAGAAGACTTCTGTATGTTTGAAACGTTATCACGGAAAAACCAATGGACCGATTTAAAAAAATTCTTTCACCATTAGTACGTATCACGGGCGAATCCGGGGCGAACAGCTAGTAGTCAATATTTTCTGAGGCTTAGTGAACACATGGGTGAAACTCTAACTCAACGGACAGAGAGAGTAAGTGAATTATAAAGTGATTGTTTGCGCAGGTGGTGCCGGGCGCTAAAATACCAGTCGATGGTAAAGTGTTATCCGGCCAGAGCACGTGCGACGAGTCATTGATAACCGGAGAGTCTATGCCTGTACCCAAGTCTAAAGGTACACTGGATATCTAGAAACAAGATTTGGCTTGTTATTTTCATACATTTGCACTATATAAATACCATGATAATCAAATAAGATCTTCTGTCTCTCTTGCTTATCAAAATTTCATACAACTCCATTGTGTATTATATGTTCTAGAAAGGTTTAAGAGATGATATTTATTACATCAGCATCGACCGGTATATTAATGCCAAATAACCTAACTTGTAATATAAGATAGAAAAGATCACACATTAGCATATCGTCCATATACATGTCCAACAACTTAAATTTTTCGGTATCAAGAAGAATTGACCATGACCTGATAGTATCCAATATGTAGTTCTATGTGTAAAATAACATAACATATCACAATGGTGACAGCCGCATCATTATTAGTCTTTAATCCACACATTGAGTATGAGTTGGTAGTATGTTATCTCCAGATCGTTGCGACAATGAACATGTTATATTAAAAGAGCAACTACAGAGTCTCTTGCCGGCTCTTCTCTGTAGAAACTGCCTTCCGAACTGGTGGTAAATGTTATAACTGTGTTATCACGATGCAAAAGTGCTTCTATAGGAAGTCTAATTGAATAAATAAATGTTAGAGTTTGAGTTAGAGTTTCAATGCTTAGACTCGCTCGTGCTGGGCGGCAGCATCAACCAGCACGGCGCGCTGGTGATGGCGGCGACGCACACGGGCGACGCGTCGGCGCTGGCGCAGATCGTGCGGCTCGTGGAGGACGCGCAGACCAGCCGCGCGCCCGTGCAGCGCCTCGCCGACACCATCGCGGGGTGAGTATCACTCCACCCCACTGTCACTCTTATCTGTGCTAGTATTATAAAGCTGAAGGGTTTGTTTGTTTGTTTGAACGCACTCATCTGAGGATTTGAAACTGTCCGATTTGAAATTCAGTGTTAGATAGCCATTTATTGAGGAAGGCTATAGGCTATATATGTACCACGAGTGAAACCGGGGCAGACCGCTAGTCGTTTAATAATCGCACACATTGATTTCGAAACCCCAAGATGCATATTGTGACATTTCAAAAACGTCCGTATAAAATATGGACTACTTTTTACACAATTTAAAACTATTTTATGGATCAAGTTATTAATTTTTTATGAAATAAACTATTTAACTAATTTGGTAACATATTGATTAAAATAGTTAATTATATTATGCAGACCTCTGACTGTCTGCAAAGTCACAGAGTAAATATTAAGCCTAGACTACTGCTGCTTAAATAATCGAGCTTTCCACCGATAGACAGACAACAACTGTGTCCTATCTCCTCTCCATAACATAACACGATTTCAGGTATTTCGTGCCAATCGTGGTGTTCCTCTCCGTGCTGACCCTCGTCTGCTGGATGATCAGCGGCGCGATAGACATATCGAGGATAAAGAGTATCACGCCGGTTAGTTTTACAATATTTTAACAGGAGGTTAGGTTAGGTTATTGAAAAATATGTGTTTGGTACTTTTTTTTTACTATTAGCTTGTACGTTAATCAACAACTATTCAAAATATTATTTATATAATTGTTTATAAATTTATATTTGATTTTTCTGATTTGTCATTCAACATTTGACAGTTTAATATATTATACGATTTGCAAAGCAGTACAAGTGTCCTCCCAGTAATTTCAATAGAGATTATTAAAAGCTAAGCTTTTAATAATCTCTATTGAAACTAAGCTTTTAACTTACGAAAACTTTATTTTTCGGTTCGCAGCCGATGTACCGCAACTTCTCGGACTGGGAGCTGATCGTGCAAACGTCGTTCCACTTCGCGCTGTCCGTGCTCGCGATCGCGTGCCCGTGCGCGCTGGGGCTGGCCACGCCCACCGCGGTCATGGTCGCCACGGGCGTGGGCGCCTCGCTCGGCCTGCTCATCAAGGGCGCCGAGCCGCTGGAGCACGCGCACAAGGTGCGGTCACGGTTACGGTCACGGTCACGGTCACGGTCGTGGATAGTATCGTGTCGACTGTGATATCAATTGCCTTGGCAATGGTCGTGGTTGTGATCATTGCAATGGTATTGTGATCACGATCATGCTTATTGTTGGAGTTACGGTCATGGTGGTTATTGTGATCGATACAACGTTTGTGGATATGATCACTGTGATCTATACTAATGCCTTGAAGAGGAAGTATTTTTATTTTTGTTTGTAATAGATGGACTCATAAACTACTGGACAAAATGACATAGACTACAAATGTCCCACGGGCGAAGCCGGGGCGGACAGCTAGTAAGTAATATCGTACTAACGATCATAATCATTACTATTAAAATCGGTTCAGCTTTCTTGAATAATAAGACGTTCATGTTACAATAAATTTTTTTACGGCTTCCTGGGCAGTAATCATTCGGACTGTAACGAAAATGAAAATAAACAAAATCTAAAATTGTTAGTTAACAGTAACTCACGCTTGAAGAAAACCGTTATAAAGACAGGAAATACTGAACGTTGAATTTGAACTATATTCTAGTTGTAACTGAGGCAGTTATTAAAAAGTTGTATAAGAATATCTATACATAATTAGAAAATTCCATCTGGTGCACGTTGCATATTCAGGCCATAGTAATAGCAGGCTATTGTCGTAGCAGACCATGCTCGTAGCAGGCTATGCTCGTAGCAGGCAATACTCGTAGCAGGCTATTCTCGTAGCAGACTATGCTTGTAGAAGGCTGTACTCGTAGCATGCTCTTCTTGTAGCAGACTATAAGCGTAGCAGGCTATAAGCGTAGCAGGCTATTGTCGTAGCAGGCTATACTCGCAGCAGGCTATACTCGTAGCAGGCTATTCTTGTAGCAGGCTATTGTCGTAGCAAGCTATGCTCTTAGCAGGCTATTCTCGTAGCAGGCTATTGTCATAGCAGGGTATACTCGTAGCAGGCTATTGTCGTAGCAGGCTATTGTCATAGCAGGCTATACTCGCAGCAGGCTATACTCGTAGCAGGCTATTCTTGTAGCAGGCTATGCTCTTAGCAGGCTATTCTCGTAGCAGGCTATACTCGTAGCAGGCCATTGTCGTAGCAGGCTATTGTCATAGCAGGCTATACTCGTAGCAGGCTATTCTCGCAGCAGGCTATTGTCATAGCAGGCTATACTCGTAGCAGGCTATTGTCGTAGCAGGCTATGGTCGTAACGGTTCCACTCGTTCCCGCACAGGTGAAGACGGTGGTGTTCGACAAGACGGGCACGATCACGCGCGGGTGCGCGCGGGTGGCGCGCGTGGCGCTGCTC
>NW_024045131.1:20102-22555 GCF_012273895.1 Zerene cesonia | reverse complement strand
GGAGCACCCGCTCGCCTCCGGTGAGAGGGGGGGGGGACACTAGCCACTAACTAACCTTTAGTATCCGTAGATTCGAAATGTATAGACCATCCTAGCCGCATCCGCGTCAACTTGGTCACCTTCTCATTTATTTACTTGATCATGTATCCGCTGATTGACTTACTTAAGTTATTGACCTCGGACACTTGCACATCACTTATGTTAGTTATATATGTAAAAAAATTTGATTTTGTCATTCATGTGAAGCTCATTTCGATAATTTTATTATCTGAATATTTTATTTATTTTATTTATTTATTAGCTAATACATTATTGCAACAGTGGATTGTGGCTCTTATTATTTTTTATTTTATTTGTAAATTTTGTTATGTGTATAAATGTGTGACAAACTCGTACCCGCAGCGATAGTGCAGTGGTGCACGGCGGTGCTGGGCGAGGAGGCGCGCGCGCACTGCCGCAGCTTCACGGCGGCGCCGGGCTGCGGCCTGCGCGCGCGCCTCGCGCTGCGCCCCCCGCACCCCGCACACCCCGCACACCCCGCACCCGCGCCGCTCTGCCACCCGCCCGCCGGCAGGTGAGCGCTCGCGCAGACACACACATAAAAAACATAGGAACTTTGTTTTATACTATGTTATGATATAGTTTTACATATCTCTTCACTTCTATGATATTAAATCATTGATATAAAAATTCGACGCGTTGACGCACTCGACGTTTCAAAAGCGTTCGTTTGCAATCAGTGCATCTCAAAACAGTTCATTTTATAAAAAAAACTCTAAGTCGAACGCATAAGGTTAAATTTTGAAAAAAAACATGCTTTATGCATATCTATTACTTGGTAAGAACTTATTGGTAAGTGTTTAACACTTTCGAATGTTGCTATTATATGAGACTAGGCATTTTAAATTTCGTATCTATAATATGGTTAATGGACTTTTAAAATATTTGTAAGTCTGGTACACAGCAAGCTTTTCTCTTAAAATCGAAAATTGAAACTAATCTAACGATGGTCTAGGGAGACATCGTCGTTCCAGCTGCACGGGGTGCCAGTGGACATCATAGAGGGCGAGGGAGATTCCGCGCTCAGCTCTGCGCAGGCGGCGCATCGCCTCAACGCCATCATACGGACGGATAGCGATCAGGTTGGTGGTAGAGATGGTGAATAGGTTGGTGGTAATGATGAAGATGAGGTTAGTGATAGTGGAAGTGGTAGTGACAAAATTAGTGATCAGGTTAGTGATAATCATGGTAGATGGGTTAGTGATAATAATAGAGACGACGTTAGCTATAGTGGTAGTGACTTAATCAGTGATGTAAGTAGTGATAAGGTTAGTGACAAATGTGATGACCAAGTTAGTGGTAATGATAGCGATCATTGTAAAAATATGTTACTTTAACATATTATTTAAGTTAGGTGAAGCGTTTCTGAATCGTCAAATAAATAATAAAATTATATCACAGGTTGTAAAAGCAGTTTCTACAGATAATTTGTGGGAAGAAATTGTAGTTGTTCTTATAGGTAATAATTTTTTTTTTTCAAACATATTCAAATCAAATCAAAATACTTTATTATGTACCAAGTCATACAGAAATAAATTCTATAAATATATATCAACTCTATAAAAGCATAATATTGATAAAAAAAATTATAAATAAGCCAAAGAACTATCCAATGATATTTTTATTTTATTTTAGTAAGTAACTAACCATTTAATTTTAGTTTTATAGCATTGAAATGCTTTATAAATGAGAAATTTTGAAAGAATAGAAAAAATTCGATCACGAGGCAGGATTCGAACCTGCGTTTCTTGCCTAACGGGTGGCCGAGAGGCTAGGCGTTGCTACGGTTAGGCAAGAAACGCAGGTTCGAATCCTGCCTCGTGATCGAATTTTTTCTATTCTTTCAAAATTTCTCAAGTAACTAACCAGTTTAATATGAGTAAAAAAGCATTGTTTATTTCATCAAGGTTTGTCTCATGTCATCTACCTTTGAAATCAATGAACAAATGTTTTGCAATTGGATCATCTAATGATGGGTAAATCGCTATTATAAATTTCAAATAAAAGGGGCCTAAAATAGATCCCTGTGGAATACCAATACATGCCTTCTAAGAACGGCTGACCAGATTTGTGGATTTCGGTGTATTAGATTTCTCCTCTGATGTCCTCGGTCTTTGCATTAAGATAAAAACTTAAAGACAAGAAAAAGCGCTGCCAGTTTGATGTAAAAAAACTACTTACCTCATAAATCCATGCAATTATTGTATTGTCACCGATCCTTGACAAATGTACAGACTTTGAATTAAACCGCTCCACTCAAGTGGATGAAAATCGAGTCCAAACCAGTCGACAACACTGACACGCAAGCAAACAGACACACCCTCGGAGCTAGTACAACGGTCAGCTGACCGCCGGCAGGAGGTGGAGCAGCTGGTGCTGATCGGCAACCGGGA
>NW_024045131.1:18630-19949 GCF_012273895.1 Zerene cesonia | reverse complement strand
GGGGTAATGGAAAGGACAAACTTGGGATTTCGGAGTTCCTTTAGAGAGAAATTGTACGGGCACAGAAATTTGAAATTTGGTACTTTCAAATTGTTTGATAAGTATCCCGACTTATATTATAGTAATCAATCAATAAAAATCTTTTATGACAATCCTTAATAATATTAGAAAATACGAAAATGTTTATTTTGTTTGTATGTTTCTGTGTTTTTCTTAATCCACGTCGCAATAGAGGGATTTTATGATATGTTAATTTCTTTCTTGGTAGATAAAAAGTTGAACAGTGATAGAGTCTATTTCGAAAAAGCTAGGCTATATTCGTAGCAGGCTACCGTCTAATTTTCACAGTGTTCTAAAACCAATTTCTCAGTCATTTACAAAATGAATTTTCCCGCCAAATATGACAGACTTCAGAGGAAAATAAAACGTATCGAATTCACTCGATAGATCAACTGGTGTGCACGATCGGCGTGGCGGACGAGGTGAAGCCCGAAGCCCACCTCGCGGTCTACTGCCTCAAGAAGATGGGGCTGGAGGTGTGTCTGCTGACCGGCGACAACAGGAAGACGGCGGTTGCCATCGCGAGACAGGTGGGTGGGGTTGCATCCGGGTGTCTCTTGACGCCTTTGGTGTCGCTCAACGTAATAAATTTTTATTAATTTTTCACAACTGTAAAAATGTTAAATGTAAATCTATTATGTATTTTTCAGGTTGGCATCACGAAAGTGTACGCGGAAGTGTTGCCATCGCACAAAGTAGCTAAGATACAAAAGTTGCAGGAGAAGGGACAGAAAGTTGCCATGGTGGGTGCCTTTACCTAGTCGATAACTTGGTGATTTGGTGGTAAAATAGCGATATATATATATGTATATTGCATCCAAATAACTTACAGCAATGGCTTACTCGTACACATTGGCCAATCTAGACTAGATTTGCTTATAGAAATTATAGACTTTTTAACGGATTTTAAACGCGATTTATGCATTACTTACTAATTAATAAATAATGTACAGATTTATTCACAAGAGAATACTAATAATCCCCCCCCCCCCCCTCCCGCGTGCAGGTAGGCGACGGAGTGAACGACTCGCCGGCGCTGGCGCAGGCGGACGTGGGCATCGCGATCGCGAGCGGCACCGACGTGGCCGTGGAGGCGGCCGACCTCGTGCTCATGCGGGTGTGTGCTCACTAGCTGTCCGCACGTGGCTTCGCCTGCTAAGGACCCCTTGTCTCGGTGTTGTCACGTGTAGCTCTCGTTGCCGTGAGATAGTCTAAAATATTAGCTTTGTGCTAAATTTCATCGAAATCGGTGTAATAGT
>NW_024045131.1:0-17630 GCF_012273895.1 Zerene cesonia | reverse complement strand
GCCGTGAGATAGTCTAAAATATTAGCTTTGTGCTAAATTTCATCGAAATCGGTGTAATAGTTTAGACGTGAAGAAGATACAGTCAGACAGTCAGGGCTGTTACTTGCACTTGTCTTGACACTTGACAAGTGGAAGGCGCTTCGGTCTCTTGCTAAAAATAATTATTTTATTTTTTTTCAGTCTCAAAATAACACCTTCCCTAAATAGTAAAAAAAAAGTCGCTTCCCGCGCCTGTCCCTATATATCCATGCTTAGATATTTAAAACTACACGAGGGATATTTGTTACTGGCTAGAGTATAGACAGGACGTACTGTCTTGCAGGACGACCTGCTGGACGTGGCGGCGTGCCTGCGGCTGTCGCGCGCGACGGTGCGCCGCATCCGCCTCAACTTCGTGTTCGCGTCCGTCTACAACCTGCTCGCCATCCCGCTCGCCAGCGGCGCCTTCGCGCTGCTCGGCCTGCAGCTGCAGGTGCGCGACACCCTCCCCCTCCGCCTCCTCCCCCTCCGCCTCCTCCTCCCCCACCTCCTCCGCCTGCACCATTCCAACATTCACACATTTATCCAATAATTTAATCTAATTTTTATTCATTCATTCATTCATTTAGTAATTTATTCAGTCATTACTTCATTCATTTACCCCTTCATTTATTCATCTATCCATTCCTTAAAATACTTGTTAATTCAATCTTTTATTCGTTCATTTTTCCCTTCATTTATGCATCAATCTATTTCTCGAATACTTATTCATAATCTTTTCATTCGTTCATTCCTTTATTCATCTATTTTATCATCCATTCATTCATTCAATCAATCATTAATTCATTCCTGCTTTCATTTTCATCCACGAATCTATACTGACAGGTATTAATTTATTGACAGTTTGTTATATTTTTTGTGGTTTAGGTACTATTGAATGAGAGTACGACAAATCGTTCATTCATTCATTTCTTTCTGTGCTAATATCTAATAGATTGTGCAGTTTTTTTGTTGTATGTATAGATCTCATTATAAATCAAACTGTTCATAATTTAAATATATGTTAAATTCGATTTTATAATAAACTAGCGGTCCGCCCCGGCCTCGCCTCGGTAAAAAGTAAAGCCAATATACTAATTTTATAATGTAATCTATCTCTGTACCAAATTTCAAGCGGATACGATAAGTTGCTTTCACGTGAACAAGTAACAAACATCCATACATTCATTCATAAGTCACGCTGTAACCGTATGAATAAAGCCGAAACTGATAAGATTTTGTCATACTTCCAGCCGTGGATGGCGTCAGCGGCAATGGCGATGAGCTCCGTGTCGGTCGTGTGTTCCAGCCTCTTGCTCAAAACGTATGTATTGTTGCTTTATTATTTCTACTTGCTAGCAAATAGACAAGGTCATGGTGAGCGGTCAGCAGCGCTCGTGGACATTCGCAGAGGGAAAGCCTCTGTCCGCTTTATGGGGTGAGGTGTGTGGGAAGAGTTGACGACTGGAGAGAAGGAATTAAGTGGGAAGGGTGAGGTTAAGGAAACCGGCCTCCAGTTCATATGATTGGGGGTCGTGGTTTCAGTGCTGCCCTATTTATACTACTGTTATAAAGCTGTATAGTTTGTTTGTTTGAACGCAGTAATCTCAGGATCCACTGGTCCGTTTTGAAATATTCTTTCAGTTTTAAATAGCCAATTTATTGAGGAATGCTGTCCTACTTCCTACTAGCCTACTTAATTAATATATAATATTATAAATGCGACAGTTTGTAAAGATGTGTGTGTTTGTAACATGCAAAAATTACTGAATCAATTGCAATGAAATTTGGTACGTAGACAGCTGGACAACTGGAATAACATATAGGCAACTCTTTATCCCGATATTCCTACGGGATACGGACTTACGCGGGTGAAACCGCGGGGCGCAGCTAGTCGGCTATATACATGTAACACGGGCCGCTAGTCATGAATAAAAAAAGCCCGTTTCAAGTTTTACACGCGTGAGTATGATGAAACGGCAGGTTCAAGAAGCCAAGCCCCTCGTCGCTGCGCACGGCGGAGTACGAGGCGGAGCTGCGCGCGCGGCCCCCCGCCGCCGCCGCGCCGCCCCGCGCCCGCGCGCGCGCCGACAAGCCCGCGCCCGACGCCGCCGCCTCGCCGCTCGCCAGGTGCGTGTGCGGCCGGGGCTTTAGGGGGAAATGGGGGGAAAATACAAAAAAAAAATTGAAAAAAAAAAATTAATAAAATTTTTTTTTTATTCGATAGACTCGAAAGAGAGGTTCGTTTGTATGTGGTAAATGGTGGTGAAACGAGGAATAGAGGATGTATTGAATGCCTAAGTGAAGTGGCTATGAGTGAAATGTTAAGTTAAAAACTTTTTTATCGATAAACATGAAAGAGAAGTTTGTTTGAGACAAGACAAAAAATTAAAAAATAAGTCTATTGTACGATTTTTTTTCTTAGAAAGGGTTTGAAAGGGAGGTTTGTAAGAGTACGGTAGAGGAGATAAATGGATAATTTTTTTTCTGTGACGGTACTTTTGTGTTAAATAATGTTGAGCGACGAATAGAAGGACAAAAAGAGATGAATGACTTCGATTATGATTTTTTTTTTGTATTACTACTTTGATTAAATCTACTGTATAACAATTAATTAGCACTATTATATAACCGTCTCACTCTGTCACTCTTTTGTTTCACTCTAGCAAGAGGGACCCGCTCAAAACAGCACTAATAAAGGTCTAGTCGTTTGGTGTGTAACTGACTAATATATTTTTTCGTGTGTGTCCCGGTGGCGGCACTAACTGTTTGGTAGCTTTAAGCTTATATTTAAATAAAAAAAAATATTTAAAAATAAATAACAAATAAAAAAAAACTTGCACTCGCTTGCAAGGCTGATCAGCTGTTGTATCAAATTATTTGTCTCTAAAAAAATTGATCATAGAAACAGATGGATGCATCTGTCCCCGTCCCCACAGTGGGACACGGGACGGGTTCAGAAACATTCTCCTCTTGGAAAACATTTCCTTGTACACGTCTCACTAACACTTATGTTGCATTTACACATTCGTATAACATTCGATGGAACATTCGCATGCCAATCTGTTCATACTAATAATTAGTACTTATTTCGTGCGCACTGTTCACACGCGCGTGTTTGTTGTGCGCGTCGCCAATCGCGCGAGAGTGTGAATGCACCATAACATACATATTAAGACATTTGTTTAAGCAATTTTTTTTAATTTGTATTTAACCAGCTTTCCGCCTGCGACTTCGTCAGCTTGGTGAAAGGAGAATTTTGAAAGTGCAAGGGTTTCTCCCGCATATTTTCCGCTCACATGGGATTTCCGAGATAAAGACTATCCTTTGTCCTGTCTAGGGTCTCGAACTATCTCTGTGCCAAATTTCATGTAAATCGGCTCAGTGGTTTATGCATAAAGAGAATACAGAGAGACAGTGTTACTTAGAGTTAGTGTTAAAATTAGTCAATCAAAATTTTTTTTTATTAATAATAAATTTATATTTTGTTACCGTTATCATAAAATCAACTTTGAAATAAATCCAACAAATGTCTTATTATGGTTAATGCTTGATATGTGTTTAGTTCATAGATTATTTTTATGTTTACATTAGATTTGCAATATTTGTTGGAGACTGTCACTATTTATAAATTTTTATTTTTTTCTTAAACATTTAAGCAAATACAATAACCATTGGCCAGTGTCAGTTGTCAAGTAAAATATTCCATAGATAAAAAATACAATTTGATATGTAGTGACAGTTTCAGCCACAGATTGCTCTAACATCTGACCATAGACAACAAAATAAAATAAAAAATTAAATCCACAGATTATTCCAAAGGAACAAATCGTCTGACGGTTGTCTATTGCAAGAGGAGGACGACTTGATGACCGTCTCGTTCATACCAAAGAGGCCGACGAGGGAGCAACCGAGTATTAACCGCGAATTGTAGGCAGGGAGCCGGTTGGAAAATTTCTTATGTCATTTGATATTTTTTTATGGTGATATATAGTTGCATTTGCGACGCGTAGGCTCGATTTGTATATTATTGATTGAAATGCATTTCAAGTTATTTTGATTAAGCAACGTTTGAAGTTTTGTAATACGAGTTCAAAATATTTATTTAAATTTGAAATTATTTTTGTATACTGTTAAAGTAAAAGAATTAACTATATCCGTAAGTGGCGATGAAATTAAAATTAAAATTGCTGGTTTTGTTAAGAGTATTTCATGCAAAATCATTCATATAGGAGATGTTATGTTCATATCTTTATGTTGTTTCTATGCTACCTCAATAATTATATTCCAGTAAATTGAATTTTCTCCAGGTTTAGGAGAGCTTTAAACCAATTGTGTCTGATAGCGATTACTAGATTATAAATAGAAACCACGTCTTATCGCCGTTAGTAAAATTTAATAAATTAGTTTAATATTAGTAAAATTATATGAATATATTAATGTTTATTATTAAGGTGATATTCGCTCGAATTTGTGGTATTAGATGACATAAGAAAATTCCCGCACAGCCCCCGGCCTATTGTAGCATGTAGAATATTGTAAAAATTGTATCGATTTAAGACCAGTTGTAACTTTTTGTATATAATTATAGAACTAGTCAATATCCAGTGTTACCATGAATCAACATAAGGTGAAATGTCTGTTTTAAACTAAATAGGGTTGCCTATCCACAGTTTTGAGGAATAGGAAATAATACTTTACAGTTAATTCTCATAAAGTCCAGTTTATTCTTATATACTCACACGATGTATCGTTATTACTAAAAATCTTTTGACACTCGATTTTTCTTTCTTACTGTAAATTTCAGATTGGCAACCCTATTCGTACCTAATTGAGTATACTTACTAGACCTGTAATAAATCACACACTAAACTTCCATAACCATATTTTATATAGCTTCGAAATAGGCTGATCGGACTTCTTTTTACTATTTATAATTTTAAATTAATAAATAAAACGAAATAATAGTGTCTGGTGTAGCCCTATAAAATAATATTTAATTGACAGCCATAGTTCAGTTACCAAACTTGTACAAATGTCACTTTGCGCGCCAAAACGGGTTCCACGTGCGCCATTTTGAATTATGCACAAATTATTACTAAGGAAATTAAGGAATTAATTTATAAAAAATAAATAATTTTATGAAAAATGGTGCGTCGTAATTTTATAAATAGAGGTTTTCGTTAACGATGCGTTTTATGTCGATAGTAGAGGCTTTTGCAATCGGACTTCCGGATAGGTCTTAAAAGATTTAAATTTAGAAATATATTTTATATCGAATATTATGAATGTATCGACTCTTTAATAAATTTGATAAAAAATATTCCGTTTTTTATAATTTAATACAATACGCGTCTAATTTTGTTTAAAATGTTTAAATTAAATCTTTAATTCTATTGAAATATCTATGACATATACTTATAACAAGTTCCTAGCTATAAAAGAGGTGTATAAAGCGTTGTATACACGAAGCTTAACGCTACACTGCAGTCGGTAGTGTATACAACGCCTAAAGTTATCAAAATAAACTCTGTAATATATATACTCTGCTTTATTTGAGCTATTTGTAAATACATGTTTATACGCGAGTATTATATTTTTGTACTGATTTAGTCATTAAATAAATATTTGTAAAAATAAACATAAATTCTATTCTTTTTTGTTTTATTTATGGAAATTTACCGTTATTTTATTATAACCCCCCCGATAAAACTTTTACGTCGAAGCCTATCTGCCTGTTTGTGTGTATGTGTCTATTGCACTATAGCTCTCAAATGGATGGACAGAATTTGTTCGTCTGAACGCGTTATAGATTTTTAAAAATTATTACATTTATGTACGTGATTCAAGAGGGATATTGGCTATTCTCCGATGATATACCATAGGCGATGCTGGATTATGCATCACAACCTCTTTATAATTATAACTAATGTAAATTATCAGGAAAACAACTTAAAAACTTAAAAGCTCTAAGATTACAAGTAAACTAGCATCTACCTAAGTAGTAGCATGTATTAGGTACCCACTTCCTATTTTATATTATCACTAACGGTCCGCCCCGGCTTCGCCCGCGACACATCTTCAAAATGGACGTGCAGTTCATGAGATTAGCGCGTTCAAACAAACATACAAACTCTTCAGCTATATAGTATTAGTATAGATGTAAATTATCAGGAAAAAACGATTTAAAAATTTCATGCTTTAAGAATACAAGTAAAAAAGTACCTAGATTACCTATATTATATCACGATTGGCTATTCTTATCTGTGGTATATAAATTTCAATGATTATCTTGACAAATGACAATGATCTGTTTAAAATGTCAAATAAATGCCGATATATTTTTGTCGCGAATTTTCATTGCGACGTATTTAGTATTTAATTGAATTCGTTATTGGAAAATGGTGCTGAATAAATTACGGCTAGTCAGTTTAGCTGTGTGGCGGTCGCCTGTAAATTTAAAAGCTAGAAAATTTTCGTGCACAAGGTAAATATATATCTGAGGAAGTATACAGCTTTTATGTACTAATAAAAATCGCATTTGTCTTTTTAATTTATATTAAACTTATTTTTTATTAAGTTTACATTAGTTTATTATATTTGTAGTGAATAAATAATAAATTTACGCCGTTTAAAATACATAAAAATTAGTATACCTTTCCTGTTTAAATTTTTAAGTTATGTACGCCACAAAGCAGCGTATGAGGGTGATGGAAAAACCACAGTGCGGGTAATCAATATGGAGCAGGACCTCGGCCTGATGATAGACTCCTATGGTACGGTAGGTATATCTATAATTATTAAACTCATTAATCTTAAAACTCAAACATGGAGAATGCTGAATTACCATTTCCTTTACCTCACCCTTCTTAGTCCATTTCCTCTTTCCAGTTGTCAATCCTGTCCTTATCCCTTTGCCCTTGAAAGCGGGTAGCATATGTGCATTTGACTATTTCTAGAAGCAGTTTTGATTTGTGATAACATAGTTTTACTATTTACCACCAATTCGGAGAGCTGATCAAGTGGAAACAAATGATAAAAAAATATTTCATTAAACAAAAAGTACAATTATTGAGAATTCTTTCAGTAAATTATTGCATTACACATTACATTTTATTAATACACTAATTCTACTCTTTCTGTTCTAGTTTGGGTTCCGTTTGAACAATGGACTGACAGTACTTGGGCCTATGGCTATATTCCCAAGGTGAGTTTCAGAGTTGACAGATGAATTAATAATAATGATACAATATTTATCTTTGTCGATTGCAGAAAGTAAAGTCTATGCATTATTTATTACATTATCTATTACTAGCTATTGCCCGCGGCTTCGCACTCGTTAAATTCAGAGTAGTTTAAAAGATGTTATTATACATATAATCCTTCCTCTTGAGTCTCTCTTTCTATAAAAAAACCCATCAAAATCCGTATCGTAGTTTTAAAAATTTAAGCATACACAGGGAAATAGGGACAGAGAAAGCAACTTTGTTTTATATGTAGTGATAACAATGTAATATTGTTAACTTATCGTACTAATATTACAAATGGCAACGTTTGTAAGGATGTGTGTGTGTTTGTTGCTCATTCACTACTGAACTAAAACTACTGAACCGATTGCAATGAAATTTGGTTCTTAGACAGCTGGACCACTGGAATAACATGTAGGCAACTTTTTATATTGATATTCTCACAAGCAAGCAATCTGTAGTATTATTTAGAAACAAGTCTTCAACAATATTTCAGAACAGTGCTGTCTTGGCAAGTGCACAATGCAGACGAGATAACGGCCGAGTCTCTCACATTTTTCAGAATTCTTGTGCCGAAGATTGATCTTGTGGTAAGTTGCTATATCAATAAAATATATCCATTCCTTTATTCCCGTTGTCAATCCTTTCCTTATCCTTTACCCCTTGAAAACGGGCAGCAATGCATTACAATGGACCAACCTCTGCAAATGTTCACGTGCTCTGGTGATTGCTTACCATCAGGTTGTTATTACATAAATGACACATTTCTTTACTTATATTATGTTTCTTTATGAAAAAGTAATTTGTGACTATGCTATACACATGAGGCTCTTATTTCTTATAGGTGGTATACATCTGTAACATGTAGTATACATTCTAAACACATAGTATACATTTTTACATGTAGCATACATTTTTTTCAGATCTTAGGCCTAGACTCGAAGGAGCGACAGACACTGAACTCAGTGTTTAGAGCCAGTCGGGAAGCTAAACTCAACGTTGAGATACTGCCGACGGAACACGCGTGCTCAACTTTCAACTTTCTCAACGCTGAGGGCAGGTATATACTCGAACGCAATCCGTAACTGACAATAGATTTCTTTTTACACATGTTCGTTTTATTTTAAGTGACGTCCCAAAAACAAAGGAGGTTGGTTCTTAATTCGACTGTTTCTGTTTGGTTTTAGCACTCGACTTTTTTTGTGTTTTATAATAAATTGTTGTCATTTAGTTCCATTTTAGAATCACGAGTGGTCCCTCCTCGCCAGAGACGTCAATACTAAAATACTAAAAGAAAGGTCTTCTTTCAGTAGAAAATTATTATCTAATAGAAAATATTTACTAGATATTATGTATAAGAAACGCTATAAATTTATCAAGCGTTGATTAACAATAAGACGAATTTAATTTTGAATTGTTTTAAACCGACTCCAAAAATGGAGAGATTGTCAATAAGACTTAATTTTTTTGGCATTGTTATTTCGGAACTTTCGACTGGCTTCACTGATTTTGATGATTCATTTTCTAAGCTGGTGCCCCCCGTTTAAATTAAATTTATGTCTGTTATGCTTTAGTTTATTGTAAAGAAAAATACATTTTTATATTTTAGATCAGTGGGCGCAGCGATGATTCCTCCAAAACACATAGAACTAAACGAAGATGACATGTTAGTGTCGAAACTGCACTATGGAAAGTTGTACGAGCGTTCAGACCTTTTGTAGGGACATACATAACGCATGCGCGATCACATAAGGCACACTACAAATTCATACAAATTTTATAAACAAAGTGTGTAACGCTTTTACGGATAAATTACTGCACCTATTTGGATGAAATGTTGAAAGACAATAGTTGGAAGACCCAGAGCCAGTTGAACACCCAGGGAGTGAATTTTGTGTCTTGGTATTGTATGATTAGTATCATAGTTCTTATAGATAAATAATTAATGTTTTTTTTTTGTAAATAGTAGAATATAGATACCAATAAATGTTATGAACATTAATTTGTGTTTTATTTATTCAAAATTTTCGAAAAGAAATCAATATAAGTATATAAATCTTCTGTATGGTACCTTTGTCAGAAAAAGCTGTTGTGGTTTTAAAATATATATTGAAGATAATATATTATGTTAAATAAAATATAATAAATTGGCTATTCGCACCGGCTTCGCGCGTGGTACTTGTATAACCTATGTCACTAAGTAAAGTAGCAGCTTTCTTATTGTGAATAATTTTTTAAACTTAGTCTTTTAGTACTTTTACTTAGTACCCAGTTTAATAAGGCCAACAAGCATATTTATTCTTCTCTATCTATAGTCGTGTTTACCGATACCGAACATACATGCGAAAATAATTGTCTAAAAGCATGACCCACTCTTTTCATTTCATTACGTTTCTTTATGACTTTGATAAACTTATTTTATTTACTTATGAATTTAGAAGAAGTGTACACAACACTGCGCGGTGCGAGCGATGGAGGTTTAGCCGGATTCTCAATTATATTAAAATGGTTTGTTAAATGCGAAATAATAGATGGCAGAATAATATCAGAGGACTTCTTCATAAGATCCTACGAACGACTTGATCCTAATCGAGAAGGTTTAACGTTGGTACAATTCATTCAATTGATCGGTATTTTGGCGCGAGAATCAAGACAGGATGTTGATGTGTTTTGTAATCGGTTCGAAAATGTAAAAGAACAGATTATAGAAGATATCAGGCGCAGACATTAATTGAGGTGATCATTTAAAATTATTGTGTAAACCAACGATATTATATAGCGTTTTATAGCCGCATTTAAACTATTTTCAACGATTTTTAAACATTTTGTAAAACGCCATCTAGTTACAAATAATGTAAATATGCTATATACATTGGGAACTATGAAAACTTCACCAGTGTTTTCGTATGTAACCAACTCCTTTAGACTCACTTTAAATGGACAGGTTTAATTCAAACTTTTTACACTTATCAACGATCAGTGACAACACATTATTTTTATGAGGTTTCTCATTATCCTGATTCGGGTCACCGGGATAAAAGTTAGTCAAATTTTAACTAGACACTCCATTAACAAAAATTATTCATAAAAAAAATAACATATTACTGGTGATAGAATGTGTATACTTAATTATTCTGATTAAAGTAAGTTTCTGGTTTTCTCAAGTCAATGAAATGGGTAAAAATAAAACAAACACATACTTATGATATTTTAATCTTACATTAACCTTAAGAGTTACTATAACAAAAATTAATATTCATACTTGTCAACAAAAAAAAAGATATTCTGTTTTCACACTACAATCTAACCTGTATATCTTCACAAAAAGACCTCAAAAAGAAAAAAACTGCTTTACAGTTGACTCGTAAATAAGAAAAGTACAAAAAACTAAATGTCAGATGGTTGTGGAACCATTATTGATAACATTAGGCAAAGAATTATTTACCAAATGAAATACAGACTATAACATAACAGATTAAAAATTACATGTTTTGTAATTTTTAATCTGTGCTATAATTTATCATTTACCTTCTATCTTTAAAGCTGTTCAAATGTCAAAAAATTTTAACTTATGGCTATGTGTGGCTAATAATTATTGCTTTTACTTTTTATCCAACATTAAATTTATATTTAGAGTAACTTGAACAAATCAGGCTTAGCTTTGAAGATAGCATTTTTATAAGTCACATTCTTTATTAGTAATTTAAATCAAATAAATTTTGTGGATACAGACAAATCATTAATCACCATACAACTATCATACATAATTGGTGAAAAAAAAAACTTCCATAAAGAAGCTCTGTATAGTCTTAATTTGACTACAATAAGAAGAAAAGTTATTTATGTAACACATCACACAATATTGGAATTCTATCATAAGATTTTTCTGGGCTATTAAATAAGCTTAGATTGTTTTTTTTTTATTTAACCTAATAAAAACCCAGTCAAATCATACTGTTTGGTGCTAAGTGAATACTTGTTCTATCAAGTAACGTATCTTACAAAATATGGATAGGTTCGAGGCACATTTCTACACTATAATAATTATTTGAAACAATACCTGGCTATCTAATTATAATTCCACTCGTAAATTTCCATTAAATATTACTAGAAGAGAGATCAAATATAGATGTTATAATGTGCTTGAAATATATTTTTTCATTGCCACTAAAACATCATTTTGATCCACTTACAAACCTCCATTCAACTCACAAATAGCGTGTGACATGTTACAAGGAAAATCAATGTTTATCTTACATACATCTATAACTACACGCTCTGTCCGGCCGCTTGACGTAATAGAACATATATTTTTTCTTTGATCCAATCTTTATTGTATGGTGCGTAGGTATTCGTTGATTTTTGGTAAACAAGGCAACTGAGGTCTGCCAACTGAAAGAAACACGAGATGAGTTAATTGGGGTGTCCCATTGTGGGGTAGGGCATTATATATTTAGAATTTAAAGACATTATTATTAAGAATTGCCTACAACTAATAAAGGAAATTTTATATGGAGCTTGCCAAGTAATGTATACTTAGTAATTTTAATTACAATAATTTATAACTCAGTGAGTTAAAGAAATCATAAAATAATAAAAATATCAAACAATAATTAATCATTACAATATGCAATTACAGTATGTTATATTAACTAAAAACAGGACCCTTACAGGGCATAGTCCCTTCAACAAGCATCTCTTATGCAAGGCAATTGTAGATTACAGGGTAAGGCTTGGCTTCGCCTAGGTCCATGAGGTTTCTTCAGCTCTCACAGACTACTTAGCTTCATGGAGGAGCTGGGATATTATTTCATAGGTATAATAGAAGTAAAAACACACCATTTTAGTGACATTTTCAAAATTGACTTTTATATGAAACTACGCATCTGGGACTATTTTTTCCTTTGTATTGTATATATCTCAATAGAATTAGCATAATTCTATTTTAATATTTTGTTATATACTTTGTTACCAAATTGACAAATTGTGTGCATGTAATTAACAATACAGTAGACTTAAATGTAATCTATATAAAAAAATATCTGTCTTTGTTATATATACATTGTTGGAAATTTTAAAATGAATAAATTACTGTGGTCCTATTAATATGCATATACATTGTGAGACCAGGGTAAATGTATTGTAGCTATCTGCTCTCAGTTATAATTATATCCTGAAGTCAAAGAACACAGAAATTATTCCCTGAAAATTCCTTATTACTCAGGATTGTGAATTTTATTAAATATCAAACATTTGATTACATATGAAAATTTTCAATTGAAACCCATAACATGGTAATTATTCATAAACCATTTCAATATTGTTCTACCCTCTTTCAAATTTACGTGATTAAATTATATATTAAAAAGAATGTGGAGGAATTCTATTATATGTAATGCCATTAAAGCTCATGCTAACAATTTTTGGGACTTAATTCACATTCTTAAGTGCTGTGGGTAAAAACCTTTAAACTTTTAAGTTTACTTATTTTTTTACATAAACCTAGTAATAAACAAACACACAAGTATAATTACATGTCGAATCATATCAAACTTCATGAATAATATAATGTTGCAGCAGAAAACACCTTGTCAGCATTTCTAACTACGCATCTTTGTTTATGAAGCTAAAGCGTTTCATAGAAATGGAATACGATACTCACTTGGTCGATAAAATCGAATAATTGCGATATGTCGTAAGTTATTGTAGGTGTATTTGGATTTCTTCGCTTCAAATGTTCTTCGTAAATCTTACAAACACCTTCCATACAGTCATTTACGCTTTCATAGTCTGAATAGGTCCGTGTTTCAGGCTTAGAACCCGGTTGTACTAATAATATTGTATGAGACTGCAAACAGAAAAACATAACCTGACTTTACCGCCATTTTTTAAGTTTAGAATCCAATTTTACCACGAAATAATAGTTGATTTATGTAGTCTTAGATATAGCGCAATATCACTTACCATTTCTTTAAGTTAAACTTAACAATTGTTAAAGTATTTTAATACAAAAATAAGCCTAGCAAACGCCAAAAATCTTTCCAGAACGCGTTCACGAATCTGTAATTACAAACTGTGTTGCCAACTTGCTAATTGACGGCACTTGCCATTTAAAGTGCTTTATTTTTCGTTGATGTCAAGTGCGAATGGGACCCATGTTCTGCGGTTTGTCAAGCTAGAGTTGTCAATATACAGATTAAAAATCACTTAAATTTTAAAGGAAAAATGCTGATGCTGTATTTTTACAAAATGATGATGCTCATGATGAAGATGATTGAATCTGACAATAGCAATGATTACCTACCTAATCAACCGAGTTGCAAGTATATTCATCCTCAAGGAGTGCTCATTTGAGTTATCTAAAACTATAAATTTTTTTCATCGTTAAAAAAAAAACACATTGATTTTTTTTTTTTGAGAAATCATGGCTTGTTCTTTTATGATTATTTAAAACTAAATTGGAATGTGCTTACATTTTCTTCTTCCTCAAATTATTGTTTTAGAAAATTTAAAAATTTAACAATTATTTTATCTGCGAAGGGAAAATTGAACAGATTTTATTCTTTCTCGGGAAAAATAGAATTAGTAACTTGTAGCTGGCAGCACTACAAACATTAGAAAAAAATAATTTCCAAGGAGAAGTGAAACGCGAAAGTCGTGGACATATCCTGCGAATTAATAATTTCGTGCTTTTTTTATTATTATATCTGATTAAACAAGTATATTTTACATGGATTTTTGTGCGTGACAAACGTGTTTTAGTATTTAAAATGATTATTGAAAATCCAGATGTGTTTAAAAGTTGGTTGACGTCCATATTGGAACCCCTGTGAGTACTTTTTCGGCCATGTTTATATTATCACTTATTTCGCAAAATCCGTACAACTAACACAAATTTATCATTAATTTTAACACATTTTACAATAAAAACAATAGTTACGAATACACTTTTATCACCAATATTATTACCCGAGTGTCACGTTACAATTTCGTAATCAGGCTCGACGAAGCGATTTTGACATTTAGAAACTTATCAAAGTTATTTTCGACACATATAAGTATTATCAATAGACCTAATCAATTGTAAATTTATTTTTACGTGGATTTTTCCTATGTTGAAATTCGACTAATTGAAAATTAAAAAGCACTAGAGCTAAAGTAGGCATAACCTAAAAACTAACTTTCGAATTTCTCAAGATGCATAATATGGATGACAGAAAATAATTATAGGTTAATTATCACATCATAACATATTTACACTAGATTTCAATTTTATTTCATTCAATTTAGGTTTAATTATTAGAAATATTTATAATGCAATTTATTGTATACTATATATAATATTATATATTATATCATGTTTACTCAGACAATGATTATTTTAGTTATTACACCCTGCTTTCAGGTTAATTAATAATATGTAAAACGTGTACATCAATATACATATAATAAAACTAGCATCACCCCGGTTTCGTCTGTGGTACATAATATATAGCCTATAGCACTTGTAGATTATGCATCCAATCCAATGGTGAAATAAATTTTTAAAGTTGAAATATTCAGAGATTTCCCCTGTAATCTCACAAACACATAAATTCACATACTTTTCCTCTTTTTATTAAGTATGGATATAGAGGTTATTTAATAAAAATTACAGATTAAAAAAGTAATGGCAAATTAAAATATTTTTTAAGAATGAAATAAAAAAGTTATGAACATAGGATTTGTATAAAAAAAAAAATACCTGGTACATAGTATCATCATTGGTTAATAATCCATCACAATATTAATTTTTGAGTTAAAAAAATAATTACATAAATATTGCAAGAACACATAGTATTGTTCTAGTAGTAATCATCACTTAAGAACTAATATAAAAAGCTTTTAAGTTAACCATCAGAATTCAGAGTGTCAAACAATTATACATACACTCGCAAAAAAAAACACAGCACTCCTTTTTGTACAATTGGTTAAACTGCTATCACCACTTTGTTTAACTTTATTCAGATCATTTTTAGACAAACTATAAATACATTCGACTCACAGATTTATTATTTAGGTAACATTGTAAAATTATCTATTTTTGAACTATCAATGTTGCCACACAGATGGTTTAAATATAGCGCAATGCGTGTGTTTGTTTGTGTTTATTTTAATAATTTCATGTGTGTGATATGTCTATATAAATAGAATTAAGTTTTAAGTGAACTAATAAGAGTTAAATGGCTGCTTGGTATGGTTTTGGCCGTGAAGGATATGATTGATTGGGGATTATGCATGAGTTTAAAAATGTATATCTCAAAATTGGTTAGTTGTATCATTATTGTGTAGTTAAATTATTTACTTTTTATATGTTTCTCAAGTAAAAAATTTCTTTTACTATCATATATTTAGTGATAAAACTTACATAATTCAATTAGATTATCATAGAATTTGTCATTGACTTTTAATAGCAGCGAAATGTACATTTATTTGTATGAAAACAGAATAGTAATTTTGTAAGAATCTTGCATTGATTGCAATTTTTAACAAATGTACAAAAAATTATGATAAACCCATATCATTATTTGTCTAGGTCATTATGGTACAGTATGGCCTAATTCTGGCAACACTTTAAGTAACTAATCCTACTATAATTATAAATGAAGAAATGTACGGATGTTTGTCTCTATCTCTATCACATGAAACAAGCTCATTGTATCTGTAGAAATTTGGTACAGATATATATAGTCTGGACTAGCACATGGCTACTTTTTAGCCAGATACCACGTGAGTGATGCAGCGGGTTACGGCTAATAGGATATAGATAATAGATTCTTTCCAATCAAGTGGTATAACTGGCATTTATATGAGGACATAAATTGAGAGGAGGAAATTTTCTTATTTTATTAACAAAGGGCCTATGAGAATGTGAATACATATAAAAGTAATAATTTTTTCCAAAACTAGTATCTTACTGTTCATTTATAAGGCGCACTGCTTATGCGTATAAATGTGATAAGAAATGAATTATTATATGAACACAACATAATAACGTAATGTATGAAGCATATAATATGTGTTACCAACTCAAATGTTATTATTTTTTAATAAAAAAAACTCGTAATTTCAGCTGCGACGCGGACCCAGCTGCTCTCGCCAAGTACGTGTACGCTCTCGTCAAAAAAGACAAACCCCTGGAGGAGTTGCGCGATGGTATGCTAGACCAGTTGGATGTTTTTTTGCAACAAGGTAATGTGGTTAAATTGATAATTCCTATGATTACAATATGTTTTCTTTTCAAACTACTTCAAAAGACGTTTTCATTTTCTATGTCATAGTCGGCAATGGAGCTGGTGGGTCCCCTGATGGTAAACTCCACCACTGCCCATGAACATTTGGAGAGTAGTCGTAGCGAAAGGCCGATCAGACCTTGCGCCTTGACAGTTGAATTGCCGATTTTAAATTAGAAATGGATTAAGAATAAAGAAAGGGACTAGGATAAAAAGGAAAACGATATGGGCCTCCGGCTCCCCCACTCACCAAATGAAACACAGTAGCATGCTGTTTCCCGCCGGCCTCCTGTGGGGGTGTCGTACTTCCCCGGTGCGAGTTGGCCCACATAATAAATAATATTGTTATCGGTATGACATGTTCCTTCACACGGGATTCACACTCTATACCCACTCGTTTACAGAAACCAAACCGTTCGTGGATATGCTGTTCAAAGCGCTCGACAGTCAGGAGTACCTGAAGCCGGTGGAGGGCGTGAAGAGGGAGCCCTCGCCGGCGCCCGAGCAGACCGACCTCGAGGAGACCAGACCCGTTGAGGAGCCGGGGAATCATGGTAGGCACTTGTAGATGACATTTGTACTTTTTAGCTCAGTGCACATAGTGTTGCAGTGTTTATAACTATTTGGCCAATTTTTAACATGCTTTTATAAGCTTCACCTGTATGTTTGTATGTAACCGACTCCTTTAGACTCGATTTTGACCCACTTCAAACGGACAGATTCAAACTTAACTAACACACATTGTGTACACTTAACACACACACACTGTGTACACTGAAGTCAAAGAACGGTGACAAAACAATAATTTCATGAGTTTACGTTCTTGTCTTTATTAGGATCGGCGTGTGTAGTTATTTTCTTGTGTATAGTTTGTTTCAAGCAAGACAGGCTATTTAGTTGATTCTATTATTAAAGTGTTTTTTTTTGTATTTTATTTAATTATACTTTCTAATACTTGCTATATGTACTCTCTAAGACCCCTCTTGGTGTTTGTATGACATACGGCATAGAGATAGATTTTAATCTGGATTAGCACATGGGTTACTTTTCACCCGGGTACCGCGTGAGTGTAGCCGCATTCTGCAGCTAGCCT
>NC_052130.1:6713326-6715005 GCF_012273895.1 Zerene cesonia | reverse complement strand
TAATAAATGTTATTTGCAGTTAACAATTTTCTTTTTTCTTTATTACAATATTTATGGCAAGACTAGGTATATATAAAGATATGCTTTTACTAATAGTTAAAAATATGGTAACATTGCTATGATTTTAAAAGAGCAACTATAGAGATTCTTGTCGATTAGATTATTAATTATCGAACATTTCTGTATTTTGTCTATTCAATCGCTTCTAAACGAAGTCTAGTTAAGCGAGTATATGTTTGAGTTTAAAGATGTAGAGTGAAACGATTAAATTAGCACTTGTTGTCGTATTATCATAATGAGATGTATATTATGACACATTGGAAGAGCATGACGGCCATTTTGAATTATCATTGCATTTTTTTTTTTTATAAAAACTACCAGATACCAGTTCAATATTATATATTCATAATATGAAAGAAAAGTAATTAACAGGTGAAATATCGGCGCTATAGATATCGCTGTCGCTACGCAATGTGGTCAGTAGCGGTTAGCTATGCATTATTGCCCTTGGCGCGTCCCGGCCTGGCTTTATTTGTACAACAACGAACGGCCCATCGCATATTTCAGTAATTGACGGCTCTCGGGGAGGAAGTATTACCTGTTTCTCGACATTTCACAGCCATCCGTTTGCAATGGAATCGGTGATGCTCGGTGTGGCGATAGCGCGCTTGTGTATATTTGTACTTGCCGTTCAAAAAACGTACGTATCTAGGTTGTTTTTATTAGTTGTTGCTTATATGTAATAATAAAACGTTTGTTAGCTCCAATAATACAAGCTGTACTATAATAATATCAATATGAAGATGAAGAGTTTGTTTGAACGCTTTTATTTAAGGAATGTAAACCTGGCTAAGTGTAGGTATATTAAAGATTTATCACAACAATTTACACACTAGAAGTGTGTTACTAGTGTGAAAACACTTACACACTCGAATTCCCTGAGCTGAGAGAAAGTAATGCAGTAATCTTCCTGTGGTATTGTTAGTAAATTCTTTACGTCGCACTTTACGCAGTAGTAAACATTATCACAAATTTATTGAACTATTCAGAGGAAACTAGAATCACAACTACGTTATTTTTAAAATTGCCATAATACAAAGTACTTATTACTTACGTAGGTACGTTGAATGTGAACTACATGCACTTACGTTATGAATATCAATGGGATGCAGGTTTCGTTAAAATTGCTTACGGTTTGAAATCGCTTTCGTGGTGACCGATATTTAACGCTATAACGCTACGCTGACGCGGCTGATTTGAAAACCAGCTGAGGGCGAGAGAGCAAATCAATGAATACAACACGTAGTATGTGTAGATAAATGATCGTATATCTACTTTATTGTATTCATTAATAAATAAATAAACGCATTGAATGATAGCGTTCTTGAATATGACGGTTTTAAACATTTACATAGACGGTTTTAAACAATTAAAAATACACGTGACACTAATTATTTTAATATCGTTTTATGTTTTCGTAATTCCTCTTTAACGCTCCGATCAACGCTTAGATTTTTATAAACCGTATCATAATTGATAGACCTTGAGCGGCGATACTTTAGTCATGCAGTTGAATAAACCTATTAAAGTTGTACAGGTCACGATATTGGACTGAAACTTAATTATTGCGTTTTGTATAGTGTTCATTTCGATATTACATTTATCTGTTTTTTTTTTTT